>NW_015113215.1:225832-236140 GCF_001443285.1 Poecilia latipinna
GTGGTGTATTTGTAAAAGGTTTGTAAAATTTTTTTAAAACCCTTTTTTCAGGCGAAAAAAAATTTTTTTTTTTTTTTTTTTTTTTTTTTTTTTTTCCCCCCCAGACCTTTGAAGAAGTGTCTGGAATTTGGAAGATGACATTTTTCACTCCTGAGCCTATGTCAATGGTTTTGAAAGAAGCCCAACAAGCTGGTTACAGTGCCATGACTACAGCTACCCGTGTGGTTGTACGGAGTCCTTACAACACAGCTGAGACTTATTCAGAGGCTGTAAGTAGAGTTGAACTGTAAAACATTAACTGCTTGAGCTGTAAGTCACAACAAATATAATCGTAGGTTGCTGGAGTCCCCATGGAAGTACTGAAGGTGAGCATTTACCACAAGGCTCATGATGGACTGAATGTCTTCAACTTGGCAGCTGCTTGTCCCACAGGCAAGTCTCTAAATCTGGCTTTACATGACATTTGACTATCTAGCTTGACTTATTGTTGTTTGACTAGGTGGCGTCCTGTTCACTGGGGACCTCATCTCTTGGCATGTACCTCACCGTGTGACTCCTTTGTTGGATGGACGCATTAGACTTGTAGAAATGAACATGGGAATAGATGGCCTGAGGTTGGATAGCGCTCAGATGGCTGCAAGGGGGTACTATCTATCTATTACAGACTTCCATATTATTGTGGAGATCCCAATTGGCTCACCTGATGGCTACTACAAGGTTGGTTGATGGCTTTTAATAAAAGTATATTGTAACTTTCTAATATTAAATCTGCATGTCCAATTGCAGAGCCATTCTCCAGCCTTCCAGTACCACATCACCTATACCATTGAGCCAATGCTGGAAGTTTTCTGGATGGCAGACCAAACTCAACAAGACACAAGATATAAGATCTTGTTCCCCATTACAACCCCACCAATGCCTCGTCCTCCCTACACCGATGACCGTAAGTTTTGCTAAAAAGAACCTGAAATTGGTATGCTGCAAATTTTTAACATGTCTGGTCTCTCAGGTACTGTGCCAGAAATGAGGGAATTCAAACTTTATGTTGGAATATTCCTTCATGATGTGGAGTTGAGGAACATAACTTTTGCTACTGGAGTCCTTACTGTAGAGGAGAGCAATGCCAGAGGGTTCACTGTTCAGCAGCACGTATTTGCCAATGGATCATCAGTCTTCTCTCTCAAAGTTCCTTTTGATACTGATGTCATTTTCAAGCATGTATGTTGGCTATTGCAGGTATTCTTGGCTTATTGGTCCACTTTTAATTAAGCCTAAACTCTCCTCCTCTTAAGAATCCACAAGTATTGGTGACTACCTACACCCTCAGTGTCGTCTTTGGCTTTGTCATTCTGCCTGAGGAAAGTTCATTTGCTCATGCAGTGAAATTGCAAGCATCTCTTCAGGATGTTGGTGAGACTTGTAAAACCTGCACACAAACTTCCCTCTGCTCTATATGGAAAAACTAAATGACTTTACTACTTCCAGTGCTGCCTACACTCACTGGCACTTGTGACCAGGATCAGTTCTACATTACTGTGAAATATGGCAGCCAAGGGACCAACTTCAAAACAATGGTTGGTGGTCTGGACTTGACACCAGAGTTGGCAGAAGCCTACAAGTTCAAAGGCAATGCCACACATGGCAGCATTGAAGTGCCATATACAGCTACCAGCTCAGCTTTTGAGGTAAGACTGCAAGTCTGAACTGTGCGGTGAGCAGAGTCTAGGGACAGCAACACTGAATAACTTATTCTCCCTCCAGTTGATCACAGCAAATTCAATCCGAGCCAGACTGGCTGTACTTGTGTGGGACCCAATTACCAACTGGATTCTTTCTGACTTGTTCCTGGCCTGCTACTTCCCTTTGACAACCACCAGTAAGTACATGTAGACATCTACTAAATTATATTGCAGTGAACCTAAAACTTCCTCTTTTCCTTGAAGGGTGCTACCCCAATGGAACAATCAGTGCTTTGGCTGTGAAAGTGGAATCTGTACCCAATCTTGACCCAAGTTGGCTAACTCTGAAGGACCAGTCCTGCATGCCAGTCTCTAGCAATGATCGCTTTGCTCAGTTTATCTTCAATGCTGACTCCTGTGGAACAACTAGAACAGTAAGTCAATATTTAACTACTTGGTACTTAGACCAAGGCTTAACTTGTATACATTTTTCCTTAGTTCTTCGACCACTACATGATGTATGAAAATGAGATTGGCCTGTATTACAATGCTGAGAAGGGCCTTACCCACACATCACCTGTTGACCCTGAATACAGGTAAGACCAACTGACATCTTAATCTGCTGTGGGATTTTGCTAACTTTGTTTTTCTGTAGGCAAACTGTCTCCTGCTACTACGTGGTCAATGACACACAAACAATTGCCTTCCATGCTAAGTCAAGACTATATGAGCCAAAGGCGGAGATCAGCTCTGGACAAATGACTGTCCAAATGAGGCTAGCAACAGGTTAGGATGCTTGATCTAAGTATCATAACTACTTTGCTGTTAGCCTTCTAATTATTAAATAAAAAATGGACACTCCCCTCTCTAGATTCTTCATATCAAGAGTTCTATGAAGCTGAAGACTACCCAGTAAAGAAATATCTGAGGGAGCCACTGTACTTTGAAGTTGAGTTGGTGCAGTCAACTGATCCTCACTTGGCTTTGATCTTGGATAACTGCTGGGCTACTCTCCAGAAGGAAATGACCTCTCTCCCCAGCTGGGACATTATTGTGGCCAGGTAAAACACTTTTGAGCAACTTCAAATCCTTAAACTTGTGGTTGAGTAACTTTACTTTCTGCTCCAGTTGTGCATACTCCGGTGATGGCTACGCAACAGCCTTCAGTACCGTCTCAGTGGATGACAGAGTTTCTGTCCCTTCCCGCTACAAACGCTTTTCAATGAAAATGTTTGCCTTCATTCAGGAAGATCAGGTTCTGAAGCACGAGGTAAATGTCTAACTCAATGGTGCCCAAAGTCGGTCCTCAAGAGCCGGTCGCCTGCATGTTTTAATTCGCTCCCTGCCCGGTTTAATGCACCTGGATCAAATGATGGTACGTTAGAAGCTCTAAGATCCTTAACATGCTGAAAAGACTGTTGCTACCACCAAGGAGAGAACTAAAACATGTTGGATGCCATCCCTTGAGGACCAACTTTGTGCAGCACTGGTTTAACTTGACTATAGGATTAAAAATCTGAGTACTGGAAAACTAACACTCTAATTTACAGGTTTATGTTCACTGTGACTTAGTAATTTGTGATACAACCAGCCCTGCGGAGGGCATCTGCCAAGGCCAATGTGCTAATCTTGCTGTGAAGGGTACTCCAACACAAATGAGAAGGGGTAAGTTTGTCTAGTTAAAATAACACGCTCTTAAAAAGGCAAATTCATCTAATCCTGTTGTCTATTGCAGGACAAAGCACAACCTCAACCTACCAAAAGCAGATTTCCTTTGGACCCATTACACTGAACAGTTTTCAATAAATACTAATATTCCTGCTTCTGACAATCTGATCCATTCTTGTAATCTTGGAAGCTTATTGGTTTAGTCACTAGATGGCAATTCTTCTATAGATATTTAAATCTGGTACTGGGGTGTGGGAGGAGGGAGGAAGCTTGAACTGAAGAGATCTCCAAAATGGAGGCGCATAACTAAAATGCCAAGGGTTAAACATACTTGCACAAGTCATTGTGATTTGTATCTACAGGAGGGTTGCCCATCTCTAGCCTTCAAGGGGTATGAGTACACCTTGAAGTCAAATTCCACACAGCAATCATGCACACAACTTGACATCCTGGGTTTTGGGATGGTTTTCACAATTTCTTTTCTCCTGGTATATAATTTGATAAAATCTGAAAGGAGGGAAATTCTTTATTTTGCCATCATAGGACAGTATGTGCAAACAATGTAGGACCTGTTGGGCAGTGAAACATCTACTCATGGCTTCAGCTAGGAATCAAAGGGTACTCAAATTTGGCATACATTCATATCCTACCTAATTTTTGTGAGCTTTTTGGGTGCTTGATGTGAGGGGTTAACTGCAGATTGAGTGTGCAGGTCAAATGTGAGTTCAATTCATCCAGTTTGATATGCAAGGGGGGGTGTATGGCCTTTGAACTGTTTAAATGCTTTTAATTCATAGGTAAAAAATGACCCATAAGATGATCCTTGTACTCTAGTGGTGTACAGCCCACATGTATCACTTTCTAATGATGGTCCATTTAGGAAAAATCTAAATATCAAGTCAGTTTAGGGTATTTTTTTCTACATCTAAACATGGTCTTTTACCCACAAAACAAGGTTTAAAGCACTAAATTCTGCCCTCCACTGATAAATTGGAGACTTCCAATATGACCCTCACACCTCAAGTACCTGCTGACCCCAAACTATGGAGTATTGTCAGATTAATTTGAAAACTTGTCTTCTCAGCCACTGACTCATTTGAAGTATTACTGCATGTACCTTTAGACAAGTGTTACAAGATCTTTCCTAAAACTAGTCTAAACCATGAACAAACCCCAGTCTACACAACTATAGCACCAGTAACATTAAAGGAATAGCTTTGAGTTAAAAAAAATTCTCAGCTTTGCAGTCAAGTTTAAGGTGATTAACTTCAATCTTTGCTTAAAACCCATCAGATGCCATGGCCTATAAAGTAACTTGTTAGGCTAAATGGCTGAGTTGCATTCAAAGAAAATATTGAATCTAGCTTGCAGCTTAACTTGTGGTAGATTGAAAAGTCTGAAACCAGTTTCAATTTTAAGTGTTTATTTTTAAAAATTAAATCTTATTGGACCAAGAGACACACATTCAAAGCCATAGACCTGTGAAACATCACGTTTTTGACCTGCAAAGAGACACGCAAGATTAATCTTCAAGCAGATGAAGTCTTTAGAGTGCTGTAGCACACCAAAGATTAAATCCTCCATCTCACCTTTTGTTGTCTGCTTTGGGTTTGAACATTGGTCTCCACAAATGCCAAGGGGATTTTTGGAGTCACAGATCACAACATCACAATGCACAAAAAGCTGCAAGATTAAGATGTCATTTGGCTACATGTTTCAAATGCAACAAGATTTATACACCCAACCCAATTACGTAAACTACCTTGGTACTCATGTCATCTTTGCCATCAGCAAAGGCAAACATCTGGATCTCAAACCGTTTGAAGTGGGAGGGATACCTAACCCTAGTATCAGTCCAAACAGGATGATAGACCACCTGGTAAGGGTCAGCTGGGTTTGGACAGCTGCAGAAGGTGTCAAGTTAGGTTTGAATGAATCTTAGAGACTAGTCTAGATACTTCATTTTGCAACAGCTTCACCTTGACAAACTGTCAAGTGTCACTGATAAAATACCCATCAGTTATCAGATGCCATCTGGGTTCGGATGTTCTGTCTTCCTCTTGTGTTGCCCAGCAGTTTTCCAACTCAAGTGAAACCAGAGGGTTGGTAGACTTCAGCAGCTCCACCTCAAAGTACAGTGGCTGTTGTAGATGTTTTGCTATGGGATAGTCTTCAGAGTTTTGAAATGCACGGTAGGAGTCATCTAAGAGATCAAGATGACATGTAGTCACTTAAATCAGTTGCCTTCTCAAATCTGACATTGAGTTGTAGTCGATCCTTACCCAAAGCAAGCCTCATTACAACTTGCAACTGGCCTTCAGAGTTCTCTGCATAAGGTTCACTCCTGCGAGGTCTTGTGTTGAAGGCCACAGCCTGGCTTGTGTTGATGTCGTAGAAACAGGAAATCTTTAAACTGAAAATTTAAAGCAAAGTTTTAATACAATTCCCCACCCTTCAAGTTGTCAGTTCTTTAGAGTTTATAGCGTAGTCTTACTGATACTCTGGTTCCTCTGATGTTGGACTCTTTTTCATTAGAAGTTCATCTGGCAGTGAGATCTCATTTTCATAGAGCATGGTATTTGTCATGAACTGAGAAAAAAAAGAGTTACAAGTTCATCTGTGTTAGACAACATGTAATCATTGAGTGCCAAGGTACCTTCCTTGTTGTACCACATGAATTCACTGCGAAGACAAAGAAAGCATAGCGGTCATCACTATGGACGGGGCCACAGGAAGGATCTGCAAGAGTGAGCTGGCTGGGGTTCAGCAAGGGCACCGATTCCAGTTTTAAAGCCAGAGCAGTCATTGTGCCATTTGGAAAGCATTCTAGAAGAGAACATGTTTACCATCAGTGTTTGACAAGGTCACCAAATGTAAGGGTGGATATAAAGGTAACTTACCTGTGAGTGTTGAAGGAAAATTGCAAGCTACAGAAAATTCTTGAATTTGAGAATTAGTCTCTGGATTAATCAAAACTACATCAAGTCTGCTCCTAATGGATGATGCTTCAATGGCCTGAAAGGAGGAATGTTGCTTGAAATTAGACACTTTGTTCCTTTAAACCAGTGGTCCCCAAAGTCAGTCCTTGAGGGCCGGCGTCCTGCACATTTTAGTTCCTGGTGATACCAACAACCTTTTCAGCCTGTCAGCGTTCCTCTTAGGGCTTGTAACAAACCATCATGTGATCCAGGTGTGCTAAACCAGGGAGATAACTAAAACATGCAGGATACCAACCCTGAAGGACCGACTTTGGGGACCCCTGCTTCAAACATTAAAACCCTTCAGAGTCATACCTCCACTGTAACATCAAGAGCTGAAAATGGCACAACAAAACTGAAGTGTGTCCTGTTCTCCATATAATCATAATGCTGAGCCAAACTGGGGGTCATGTAACGCTTCCCCACCGTGGTCTGAAAGTTGTAGCCTTGGCTTCCATATTTTACAAGGACATAGAAGTTATGGTTATCACAGCCACCAGAGACAGAGGGCAGGACTGTCAAAAAAAAAAAAAAACAAACAAAAAAAAACATGATTGTTCAAGTAGCGTGATTTGAATTATTCAAATTCTTTATAAATGCAGACCAATATCCTGGACAACAGCTTCCAAGTAGGCTTTGTGAGAGAATGTGACATGCTCATCCAGGATCAGCAGACCAAAGGTCAGGTGAAGGGAGTAGACTGTGACTCCCTCTCCAGTCTGATCAAGAGACAACATTAGAAAACATGCCAAACAAGACATTTCTCATCCATCTAAAATCTTTACCTGTTGCAAGACTGCAGGGTCTGCAAAGGGCACTTTGAGGGTAAAGACCTTCAAGCTGGTGTTAGGAGACATGTGCTCCAAGATATTAAAGCCTCGTGCACTGCAGTCTGGCATGGATAGAACTTCAGCAGGGAAGGTAATGTTCATTAGAGCCACATCAGCAGCAAAATGGCCAAGCATCATCCTGAACATCTTCTCCCCTGGAACTGTATCTGCAGGAAGATAAAGGCATGAGACAAGCTTGCAAACAAATGGTCAAAGAAATACATAGCCAGTTACTCACTGTTGATAAGTTCTAAGGGTTGTGGCCGCAGATGTGTTGCAATATGAAAAAAGACTTTATATCTCGTTTGTTCACGAGTATGCCACTCTGTCCAGAGCAGCTCAAGCATTGGCTCAATCATATAAGAGACGTAGTATAGATCACCTTGAACGTGGCTCTGCAGGAGTGTTTCAGTTCATGCAAAGGCAAAGAAAGACGGGTTAGTCAGTGTTGCCTATCCGAGTACATTTCGCAAGCCTAAAGATATTTGAAACTCGCCAACAGCATGCTTCACAGATTAAATGTCATAAGCCAGGTCACCTTGTAGTAGCCACCAACACCCCCAATGGGAAGTTCAGTGACAATGTAGAAGTCATTGAGTGTTACAGAGTATTCTCGGGCCTGCATCTCCACAGCGTCAAGCCTTTGGCCATTTATGCCAAAGTGCACCTCCAACAGATTAAACTGTCCAGAGGAAGTCATTGGGTCCATCTTCTGGGGCAGGTACCAGGTGATTGTGCTTTGGGTGAAGAAGACACTACCTGCAAGTTAGGCACAAGACTGTTTAAGAGCATTAGAAAGTTAACAGTTTTAATTTTGGCATGTATAAAGCTGTGCTCAAGTCCTTGCCTTGTGAGCAGAAGCTGGTCATTTACTGCCAGGTTCTGCAATTAAGCTTACCATTATTTGAGTCTTTGGAAATGTATGCAAATAATGTAACTCCGTGGCATATATGTTGAAGCCATAGAGCAGTCTGTCAACACCATAAAATGTCAAGACTCCTTAGACAAAGCAAATGGTTCTTGAAAGTGTGCTTACCCTCCTGGATTGGACAAGCAGCTGCAGCATCAATTTGTGTTGCAAGCCACTTCTTTTCAAAGATTGTTGAAGTTTTGAAAAATCTCATGGGAACCCCTACTACCTGGGTGTCAAAAATATAGAACGTTAATGAGCGACAAGCAAATATGAACCACATCATGGAACAAGAGTACAATAATTGCACACAAGTCAAGATGTGCCAACTGAGTAATTTGACAGTGAGAGGCCTTAGTAGTTTACTTCATATCTATTGACCTCCTGTGAACAAGTCACATTAAGCAGTTCTCAGGCAGCAATTGCCTTTTACTCACTGTCTGCATAAAAGTTTCTGGTGCAATCATTGGACTTCTCAAAACCAGCCTTGTAGGAGTATTTCCAATGCCATATCCACGTTGCTGTGCAGCAATCACACTCATAGGTTTCTCTCCCTCTGGTGTGAAAAACACAACGGTTGTAGCTTCGAATCCTGCATCCATAGACCGTTTCTGCAAATCAGATACAAGAGGGCAACTTTTATTCAGGCATCCAGAAGTTAACCCCACACAGAGTCGGGCAGTCTCTAGAGTTCACCTCTGCAGCTCGATGAGGGTTTGAAGGCTTTGAGGGGTGGAGAGGATGTCCAGGTAGAGGAAAGTCTTCTGGAGTTGCACGTCTTACCGACACCTAGAGGGAGAAGAAAAAAACAAAAAACAAACAAACAAAAAAAAAAAAAAAACAGGCACTGCAAGAAAAATTTATTCAGATCAGGGCCTAGATTTCAGTTCACTCACTTCCATGTAGTTATAGTCGCAGATGACTTCTCTGGAGGCCCAGACATCATACTGGCAGGTTTCAGCCACCTGATACACCTCTTCTTGAGAAAACTGATTCCCTTGAAGGCGAAGTTGTAGTGCAGTTGTGAACAGTTCATCATCCTGCAAACAAAAGGAGTGTCTCATCAGGTAAAGAAACTTAAATATTTATTGCTTAAAGAGGTTTAGTCTTGTTACCACATTTTGAGCAAAACAGTTTTGGAGGGAGATATAAATTAAGGCATTCCCAAATGAGTCCCTCTTCATGCTGAAGCCACACTGCGCTGCAATACTCGGTGTAACAACAATTGCCGTGTTATCTAGGATAAGAAAATTTAAACATTTTCAGTTTTGGGTGTAAAATTTTGATTTAGCAAGAGACAAAACAAGCAGGAGCTTACTCATGATAACAGCAACATCCAAAAGGCTTCCTCCAAGAGGCCCAACTTCCACACGCATAATATTCCCCAAGCATTTTGCTCTGATATCTGCATTTAAAGAAGAAAAAAAAGCTACATATGCAAGAAAAACCTGCAGAGTTGGCAAATCTCTTAAAATATGCCACTACAAGACAGATAGCCTTACTTATAGGGGGTTTCCGTTGAGCCTCTATGTTTGCAGCCACTAAGAGGAGAATCCACCTGGGAATAAGAATTAAAAACATGAAACCCCAAATCAATGAATCAAGTTTGATTCAATGAAAAACCATCACACCTCAATAAAAGCAGATGCCCCATTGTGCAGTCTGTGGGAGACTGGTAACCTCAGAGTTCCTATGTTTGCCATTTCATATAAAGCTTGTCAAGAAAAAGGAACTCTGCAGGTCAAAACCCTTTGGGTGTCTAGGGAGATCGTCCCTGTCCCTCGGATACAGCCACTCACAGGTGGATCCAATTACAGCCTTTTGGAGATAATTGTGTGGACAGCCTGAGCTATTGTTGATTTCCTGCCAACTGGTTTCTGCGTTTTGCCTTGATCTATAAGATGTACTAAATGCTGCCAAGACAAAGACTACGCTTATAAAACAATGCTTAAGGAAGTAGTTTGAAATGGTTAGATATTTTTAGCTCATCAGCTTTTTAAAAATACTAAAAGAAGTTTTTATTTTATTTTAAATTCTAAACCTTTGGGATTCTAATTTAAAATTTTATTATGCAATAAATTCATTTATTTGGCTCAATATTAGCAAATAAAAAACAGATTTGCTCACCTGGAAACTGAAAATTATTGCTATTTGGCAATATGCTTTTTTTTTTTTTTTTTTTTTTTTTTTCCAAAAACTAATTTTTTGGCAAACATGAAGGGTAGGGGCTTTTGAATTTTTTC
>NW_015113215.1:239075-280014 GCF_001443285.1 Poecilia latipinna
GTAGTTTGAAATGGTTAGATATTTTTAGCTCATCAGCTTTTTAAAAATACTAAAAGAAGTTTTTATTTTATTTTAAATTCTAAACCTTTGGGATTCTAATTTAAAATTTTATTATGCAATAAATTCATTTATTTGGCTCAATATTAGCAAATAAAAAACAGATTTGCTCACCTGGAAACTGAAAATTATTGCTATTTGGCAATATGCTTTTTTTTTTTTTTTCCAAATAGCTAATGATTAGTCAGACTGAAGGATGAGTGTCTATGAAGTTCTTGCCAGTTTTAGGTGTAAAGATTGATTGACTTGATCTGGAATTTGACTGGGTCATCCAAGCAAAAAGAGTACGTTTTGATCTAAGCCATTCTGGTGTAAATGTATGCATCATGAACCTCCACCCCAGTCTCAAATTCTCTGCATCATTCGACAAATTTTATTTTTAGCATAAACATTTATTTAGTTCAGAACATCATTAACTCTGGGCAGCTTATCCTGCTCCCACTAAAAAAAAGCAACCCAGAACTTGATGCTGCCACAACCATGGGGATAATATTTTTAGGGTCATGTGGAGTGTTAGTTTTGAATTGTGCATGCAGGTCAAAATTTCTTTTTCTTTTTTTTTTTTCATATCATCAGATCACTCTTCTGTTTACTAGTTAAGCTACTTCTAGCTGACTTTAATTAAATGACATCAACATAAAAGGTAGCAAAATGTGTATGCCACACTTTTGAGATTTTTTACATACGTATATAATCAAAGTTTCTGGTTGCGGGAAAAATGTTTTCAAATGTGAATGCTTCTGGAAGTCACTTTAAAGCTCTTCTTTCTTGGGGAGTGTGCTGTAATTCCTATTTGCTGCCAAATACAGTCTGAGGTTTTTGCTTGGCGGTCAGCCTGACAGCAGGACCTCCTCAGAGGGGATTAAAATGCCTGCTGTTACTACTTCACTCTGTCCTTCATGCACAAGCTGATGTCAGCTCCTTTAAGCTACAGAGCATTCCAGCAAAAGCCAAGACACATTTTTAAACAATAAAACAGTAAGGGGTTGCAGGTGCAGTCTTGTCAGATGGAATAAAATGTGCTGTTATGATCAAAAGCACACTCAATATTCAGGAACATCAAAAGCCTATTGGTAATAAAGAAGCCACAAAGATTGTTCTGTTCTGCATCTCTTCATCTTTGCAGGCTCTCTCTCTCCTCCCTTGTCCTGTAGCCCCTCCCTCTTCCCTGTAAAAGGCAACAAACTGCTGCCGCTCGGCTGTCCCAGCTCCAGCTCTTCCTGTCCCGTCCGTGAGGCTGCGGCAGCACACCGCCCGGCTGCTTCTCCTCATGTTGCTCCTCTCACCCCACATCGTCCTGATGGCAACATATCAGTGGAACAAAGGAACAAAACCAGTTGCTTAAAAGTTATTTAATGGAAAGAAAGGCTCAAACTACAGGTAGGTTTTATGATTTTTTTGTTTTGCATTTAGTTAAAGTGGAAAAGTCTTGGAAAACCTGTTAAATTAAATTTTTTTCTTTTTTTTTAGCAAAAACTTATCATGGATAGAAGCAGGATGAACTGTTTGAGGATAGTATTTCATGTAAAGATGTCAAAAAAGTGATTAATTTTAACCTGTTGCCTGAGATTGCTTTTTTTTCCCCCTTTGTCTCGTTATAATCCAGTAACCCGGTAAAGAAATATCCTCTCAAATTTATTTTGTTTAAATTTAAATGTTTCCTATTATAGAACATATTTTATTATCAGTCCAAGTAAAGCTGGTTAAAACAAAAGTAATAAATTCACTTATTAGGGTGAGGAAGCTACAAAATTAACCTGGCCCCTATGTGGTGCTTTGGACGTATTTCTGTATTGTTTTGTGATTTTATGAATGAGTCACTAATGCCTCCTAGGAGTAATTTTGCTTGCCAAATTTGCCAATTTCCCCATTTGAAAACAACGGTTCTTAATGTGGTTCCCTGCAGACCAGACATTCCCTTCAGAGTGATTGATAATCAGTAACTTTGTTTCAGCTCTTTTCTTGACTTTCTTCAGCTCAAAACATGAGCTGAAGATGTTTGTTTTTGAGATGTTTAAGCCTACTTCATTTCATCAGACTGGTTCTGTTTGGGGATTCCTTGGTTCCACAGGCCTGGCAGAAGTCATGCCTGGGTGTGTCGAATGAAACCAAATAATGTGGTTAACAAGGTGGAAAGTAATATTTTCACAAAGGAGCCAGGTTTGTTTGGATCACGTGTGCTAAACTCAAGACCAAGGGGCCAAATCTGGTTTACCACAGTGTTTTATATGGCCCTCTAAACTCTAGAGGGAATCTTCAAAAACTGTTGCAGCTTTAATATTATTTTATCAATAAAATCAAATCAGTTTTTTTTTTTCTGGCACAACCACATTCATAATCTTGATATGGCCCAAAATGAAAATGAGTTTAACACCGTTGGATGATTATTTTCCCCTATGTATAACACTATTATTTAATATCTTCTGAAATTATGTTTGTCTGATACTAAGATGAGATGACAAACAGAAGAAAAGTCTAACGGGGCAAATACTTTTACCACTTCCGAGTTTTACTGCAAATACTTTTCTCATGATGTTTTAGGACCATGGGGTATGGCCAAATCCTCCACCAACAGGGAAAAGAGGAGGACCAGGTCAACCTCAATGTGGGAGGTGTATGCCACAAAGTGGACCCGGACATGTTGCTCCGCTTCCCTCAGACACGCCTGGCACGTCTGCTGCGCTGCCCGAGTGAGGCCGCCATCTTGGAGCTATGCGATGACTACAGCCCGACCGAGAGGGAGTATTACTTCGACAGGAATCCTCGCGTTTTCCTCTGTGTGCTCAACTTCTATCACACAGGTCGCATCCACATGATGGAGGAGTTCTGCATTTTTTCCTTCAGTCAGGAAATCGAGTACTGGGGGATCCATGAGGTACACCTCAGCCCCTGCTGCAACACGTGGTACCATGAGAGAAAGGAGTACATTGAGGACAAGGACTGGGACATCCAGAGCGAAGAACAGGAGCCGAGCTTCGATTCCTCCTTTGAGGAGCTGTCCGCTCTTGACAAGGACCTGACTAAGTTCAAAGGGGCATGGTGTGGAGAAGTGAGGAGCTACATCTGGCTCAGACTGGAGGATCCCGCTCACTCCAAAGCTTCAAAGATTATCGCCATTGCCTCCCTCAGTGTGGTGTTGACCTCTATCATTGCCATGTGCATCCACAGCATGCCGGAGTTTCAGCGGGTGGACGGCAATGACCAACCCATCGAGGACCCTGTCCTCACCGTCCTTGAGGAGATTTGCATCGCCTGCTTTTCCGCAGAGTTCTTCATCAGGTTCGTTGTTGCGCCATCCAGAAGGAAGTTCCTTGGCAACCCTCTGAACATCATCGACGTTGCTTCCATTTTGCCGTTTTACTTCACTTTAGCCCTGGAGAAATCTGACGAAGAGAGCATGGAGGAGAGCGAAGACCTGGAAAACGTGGGGCGGGTAGTCCAGGTTCTTCGACTCATGAGGGTTCTCAGAATCCTCAAACTGGCCCGGCACTCCATCGGACTGCGAGCTCTGGGTGCAACCATCCGCCACAGCTACCAAGAGGTGGGTCTCCTCATTCTCTTCCTCTCAGTGGGAATCTCCGTGTTTTCTGCCCTCATCTACTTTGCGGAGAAGGAGGAGAAGGACACGGATTTGGGGACCATCCCTTCAGGTTGGTGGTGGGCCATGATCACAATGACTACAGTGGGTTATGGTGACACATGCCCTGTGACGGCATCAGGGAAGGTGGTGGCCACCTTATGCATCATCTGTGGCCTGTTGGTGGTGGCTCTGCCCATCAGCGTGATCTTTAATAAGTTTTCAAAGTACTACCAGAGGAGCAAAGCCATGGATGTACGGTGCATCACCAAGCCTGAAAGACAAGACCCTGAACTCCCGCATTATAATATCAAAGAGCTGTTCACAGGTAGCGTGTACCCCTTCATAGGAAGCCTTGCGTTCAGGAACAGTGTGAGCAGCAGAGAGGACGACACTGACGCCTCCAGCTTCCAGGACATTGAGATGTGTGATAATGACACTTGTGAAAATGGGCCAGCAAAATGAGATTCCTGCCATTTCACAGAGCATCACTCCCTTTATGACAGCAAGTCACTCTGTGCCTCTGGGGACAGCGAGTACCATCACTTACCTTACCGTCTTCCTTCCTCATGAGGTTCGACAGAGAAATATGTTGGGCCACAACTTTTTTTCCCCCGCGTCTGTGTGTGTGCCTGTAAAATACACTGTGTGACTAAAACTAGAAAATCTAAAGGGAATTATCTGAGTCCTCCTCAGAGGTTTGAAAGCCCATTTTCTGCTTGAGGAAACCGCAATGATGCATGTAGGAGCCCGTAATGTTAATGTTTTTCAACGTAATGTCGTTTATTGATTTCCTCTGCTCGCTGAAAGTTCAGACGGAGACTTTGCCAGATGCGAGAGCCCCGAGTGAGAGCAGCACAGTTTGCAGTTTGCATGGACCGAATTGAAATGCATTTTTTGGAAAGCAAGTTATTACAACGCTTGTATGAAAAAGTAAGATAAAGCCGATTGGGAGAAAAATGCACATCTCTCTCAGAGCACTGTTAAAGCACAGGTTGTTATTTTGCTCCTGTGAGCATGAAATAAAACTTTATTCTTATCTGGATTCAGATTTTTACCTTCATTTGTTTTCCCTCAGAAAAAAAAGTATGCTCTCAAATCTAAGTAAAAGTATCCCATTTAACTGACAAAATGCAATTAAGATGCACAGGAAGCTCGATTTATCTGCTCACCCTTCTCTGCTCTTCAGAGTATTGATCTCCTGTCCTCTGCTGTAATTTCCACTTGGATGATCTGCTGCACCACAAAGGAAATTTCCAAAAATCTGATCTCTGCAGGGGCTTCAGTGCAGTCATGCAGTTGATTTGAAGCATCTTCGGACACAGCAAGATGTTACCTGAAGCCTTCATTTTCTGTCTGAAATTAAAGTTCAATTGGTTTCCTTTTATATTGCTACAAAGTGATGCGTAAATAACATAAAAACTGTAAAAGGAAACGCTCATAAATGTCCGTTATAGGGAGCTGACATAAACAGATAAATCCAATTACTCCCAGGTTATTCATTGAATTTAGTAAATGAGTTTCGATCCTTGGTGTTTCTGTCAGATGTGCATCACTTTGTAGATTAGCATATTGCTTGATTCGCATTTTGGGTTCAGTTTTCTTAGCTTGACTTTAGTCATATTGACAGACAGAAAAAAATCCACATACTTTTTGGCTATCTATAAATTGACATGCAGGGATTCACAGTATACACAGCCATGCGAAAGTATTCACACCAATTTTGTAACTATTCCTGTTAGAATGTGATTAATGGTTTTTAATAGATAGAAACCTGACAAGCATTTTGCAGTACCTAACAGGTTTTCTTCAGACAGGCCAGCTGACAGCTTTGACTATTCCCAGGACAGGTTAATCTTAGATGCCCCCATATCCCTCCCCCACTTGAGTTATTGCTCAACCATTGTTTCTATGATTTCATTTGGTGATAAACACATCATTTTTTTATGTTGAAAAGTCTCTTGCATTACCCCAATCTTTAACTCAGACCATAAATTCTCTGCTCTTGGGGGTACAGCCAATCAGCACTAAGGAAAATAAATGATGCTCTTGTCAGGTAGCATTGTGCCCAGATACTTTAGCATTCCAAGAGGCATTTTAGATGTGTTTTATGTCAAAACAAACAAACAAACAAACAAACAAAAAAAACACTTTCATTTTGACACAAAATATCTAGTTTAAAATTACATCAAAAATGGTGACAAAAAAATTATCAAGTTACATAAAAGCTATTATTTAGGGTGGACGCTTGTAGATGAAACTTAACAATAAAAGCACAACTCAGATTTAGTTTTCCCAGTAGGCATACCTGACCCTGTATTAATTAATCACTATTCAAAGCCCTGTGAGTTGGTAGCTCTCAGATGTGGTGTTGTTAAAGTATATTAGAAAAATACCAATTATGTGTAAAGGTCACAGCAAGCGTGTCAGCAGAAATGTTGCTGTGGAGAGAATGCATAGGTTCCTATTTCATGTGCTTTACCTTTAGGCCTTTTTTTTTATTACCCATGAAATGAAACCTCTTTTACTATGTTACAGCTGAAGCGAAGCTGCTTACCCCAATAGTTTTGTGGAAAAAAAAAAAAAAAGCTGTAAAGCTCACCGACTGGACGTGGTGGAGCACTAAAGCACTGGGATATAAGATGTCACTGGACAATTGGATTCCTGTCAGAAACATTGGGATCACTTTTACAAGGGGAAAAAATCAATACATTTATTTAAGTTGTTTTTTTTTTCATATTTGTTAGTCCTATGTGAAAAATTGCTTTTCAATCCATTTCACATTTGTTTAATGGGAAATGTTTGCACACAGAAAAGAGACGCTCATTATATATATATATATATATATATATATATATATACCTCCAAAAAGGTTAAAAACCACTGAGATATATATATATCTCAGTGGTTCTGATGGGGTTCTATGAAACCCACCAGTTTCATATGTGCATTCACTGATAAATTATCTGTAGTGATAAATAAAATACAATTTTTTTTTTCCCAAATTCTAGACATAGGGGTGCCCCAACTAGAGTCTAGATGGGTCACCCCATGATCACTACGTCTTCTTAAAAGGTAGAGTCTCTGAGAACAGTTCTTCAAAATATAGTCAGTGTTTTCAGCAAAGTTGAGCTGACTGTCCAGGAACGACCCAAGGTATTTAAAATTTGCCACAGTTTCAACAGGTTGGCCATCGAGAGAAACTGGAAACACTTTAAGGTCTTGTTTAGATCATTTAATTAGCTCTACATTAAATGATCACCAGAACCTTGTTATTCACACAAAGAGTTTGTACATCCTTTACAAAACCGTTGGAGCTTTAATGATATGCATCCATAGATTTTAGGCCGCGAAGCTCCTCTATGGTGTATGAGCTCTTCACGTTCACTAAATAATGAACTATGTCTAGTAGGAGATCGGAGGCAGCTTGTCCACATCGTCTGGCATGTTACTCATACGGGTTGATCCTGACAGTAGCAACTGTTTTTTATCTATCTTTCTCTTGCACATTGGTCAAGAGTGTGGATATACTTTTTTTTTTGGTGGCCTCGAAGCTATGGTTCATCTACCCTTTACACTGCGCTTGCCTACTAAGATGGCGCAGATCACTCCAGGTTTGGAAATGTGGGAACTGGGTATAGAATACCAGAACAAATTACATTTATGGCCCAGTCAATGTCAGGACTTAAATCCATTTGTTTCTTTAAAATGTACATTGTTGAGGGCATAAAATCTGACTTGCAAAGAATAATGAGGATATTCAGTCTCTAGATCTGCAAAGCTTATTGAGATTTATGCTTATAGAGATTCCAGTTGTGGTCGGAACTAGGAAATTCCATATTTCGACTTTTAAGACCGACTTTAGATTTCAGAATGACTGCGCCTCACATCAACAATAGTATGTTGAGGTGGGAACAATTATTTTACAAGATAATTGCACGTAAGAGTGTGTCTAAAATCAGCGTTACATGTAGCGCCTGCAGCTCTAAATGTAACAAATTAAACGTGGTGTTTGCTTATAGAAAGTAAAGTTTAATATGACGTTGGTAAACGGCACCGCAAACAGCATTTATTGGGGTCACCATATATTTGACTATGTTAAATGGAATGCTGGGCATTGGATGTGATGTCAAACACAGCATAATCTCAAGAAATGAGGTAAGAAAATGGTTGTACAACATACTGACAATATAAGATACATGCCACACTTTTCAGATTTTAATCATAAAGCCTTCCAGATGTTATTTTATTGTCACTTTACAATTATGCACTACTTTGTGTGGTCTATCACATGGAATGCCAAAATTACATTAAAGTTTGTAGATGTAATGTGACCAAAATTGCAAACATATTTAAAATGTATTAAAGGGCACTTTATTCACATGTCACATGTCAAGTGCTTGAGGAGAAAACAATTTTTTCTGTTAAGCTTCTGACATTTATGAACTTGTGCAGTCCAAAAATGCCCGAGGGTCCCTGAACGTCACACAAAATAAAAGGTCACTGTGAGCAACTATGAATGTGCATATGAGGAAAACAGGGTCTTGTGGTGCATAGTGTCAACTTTTTGGTTAATTTATGCATCCTACAGATTTGCTTCTGGTTTTCTTGCTGCAAGTTGCTGTTAGTTCAGAGTAGTAGCCACTGAATCTCAGAAACAACAATGAAATAGAATTAAAAAGAAAATCACTTTTAGATATATCCACACCATTTTTTTTCCCAAATAGTTCAATTTAGTCCATTTTTATTCTTTTCACCTCATTCATAGGATTGAAGTGCTTTAGTAAATTAAAAGCTGAGTTAACAGCACTTTCATCGCCAAGCTAAAGATGTGTTTTCCCAGGGATAAGTGGTAGCTATTAAGCATGTGGATCTATGTGGAGAGATATGTTAGAAGATATGTTTTTCCAGACCTTCCTTGTGAAAAACAGTCCAGACATGTCCTGTAGCTTCAGCTCTTAAACAGCGTGCTGGATCAGAGCTGGTACATGGTGTTCCTCCCTGCAGAGTGTGGCCAGGTCACATCCACTCAGCTTTTACCAGCATCTTTGTGGTTTTCGCTTGCATCACACAGAACAAGGGAACCACTTTGAATACATTTGCATTATGTTTTCTCTTTTTTATTTTTATTTTTTCAATCATGTGGCTTTAGTCCAGGCAGGCTCGATAAATCGGGTTATTTTTCTGTTCTTCTTTTTGTTTACAGTTGTCCAACGCTTTCCATGTTAAGAAAAGCAAATGCAGCTGTACCAAACTTTGTAATGCCGGATATTAGAGGATAAATACTGCCTATAATTTCATTGTATGCATTACACATACATATATGTAATGATAAACACACTCTCTATTGGCACTTATGTTGAAGATGTGGGGGTTAAAATGTACAAACAATTGTACATTAATCAGATTAATCCTGACTTCTGAATATTTGTAGCCTTTTGTGAAAAAGAAATAACCATGCTGATATTATCAGAAATCTTGAACTATTCCCCATTTCATCATCATTTTCCTTTTAATAAAGCCATTTTGGTTTGACATTTTCTTGCCATTCAGATTAGTTGATCCTGGAGACTGAAGCTAAAGGTTTGCTTTGTGTTCTGCTGTCTTCAAAAAGCAGTTTATATAAATGGTGTTTTACTAACATTTACATGCGGCAGTTATTTACACAGAGCTCTAATATTTTTGAATGGGAAATGGAGGAGGAAGTAGAAATAAAGTCCTTGTACACCTCTACTTTTATATCTAAAAGTTACTTTGATCGGAAAAACGTTCTTTTCTGAGTATATTTTACAAAGTAAGATTATTGGTTGCTACCTGTATTTCTAGATTCTACATGAAAAAGGTCTAATTTGAAAAGAATAGTAGTTCAAAGTTCAATGAATCACATTAAAATGTTAAATTAACTCAAAAACAGTCGTGTTTTTGAGTTTGAGTTGTAATGTGGTAGATTTCGATCCCTCTCAGATAAACTGACAGCCTTGGGAACCAGCTGATCTGAATTAATACTCAACTACTGACACTTGACATTTTCTTGTAAATTTTCAATATATTTAAGAGTCTTTGTCAGAAATATTTTGATATATATACCAAGAACAAGAAGCAAGGAAGTATCAAAACCACTGATGTTGCCCGCCTGCCGTCCAGCATTTGATCTCAAGCTTCCAGCTACAGGGTAGAATCTGTATGCAGAACATTTACTTATCCCAAGAACAATCAATTGTTGGATGCTGGAAGCTTGAATCAGCCTTTCGTGTTTTACCATCTAAACTGCCCAAACAGAATTGAATCCGCAGGCAAAGGCAGAGAGGTCACAGTGAAGCTGATGCTGCAGTGTGCAGTAAGCTGAGCTGAGTTCTGGTCCCTCTGAGGCGGACACAAGACCACACAAGGGACCCTGGATTATCTGACTACCTCTCCCTCTGTAATGACTGTTTCTAGGCATTAATACAAGAATAGACCAGGCCCATGACCAAAAGGCCTTACTGAAATGCTTCAATGTTGAAGTGCTTACAATTGGATAAGTCACACTACAGTGTCCAAGGTGAGGTGAAGGTGATTTATGGCCTTTGGTGTGTGTTTTTTTTTTTTTTTTTTGTAGTGTGTTGGCAATCTATTTGGCAATTCCTTGTTTCTGTGTTGGCCTTTATGAGAACATGAGTACTGTTTTTAAAAAATGCAGTTCACTAATGACACAGTTTTTAAGCTTAGACTTTATCTGCAGAACGACAAATTCAATATTCTTAAAGTCTTTTCTGATAAGCACCGAAGTCTTATCTAGCTATTAACTGCTGTTTGGTATCATGTTGTAGATCGAATGGTAAAAATTTGAAGAAGCAAGACATATAATTTAACATTTTATTCAATTAACAAGCATACCTCAGTTGTACGGTGCAATATTAGTGCAAACATTAAGACTATTACGCACCTAGCAGTGGTTATTGACAAATTTGTAAAACAGCAGCACAAATGTTACTGTCCCCTATTTAAATTTGTTTATTGATTCATTTTATGTGAATAGGCTTTTTATTTAAGTTGGAAAAGTTTCCATAAGATACATCATATGGACTATATATTCATTTGTTGCTCTGAAAGGCAAAAACAATATTTTTATGCAGCTTTCAAGTATTTCTAAGTCCAAAGGGCTGCATGACATTATAAAAAAATACTGACGCAATGTAGCAGTCACTTCAGAAATTTCCCATCACTGCTTACTCAACAACTGAAAATAAATCACTAAGAACACAAAACTTTATAAATTGTACCTTTGCCCCATTATTCACTTTAATGTCTCTGCATGCAGTAATCCATCAGTACAAGTAAAGCACACATTATATATCAGTTTCACCTTCTGAATCTGTTCATCACAGCCTGACTGGCTTCATACAAGCTGAATTTACATTTATCTGACGTATTTCAGAGTGACAGAAAGCCACGTTGGGCAGGTCTGCGGCAGACGACAAATGAAGGGCAGGGTGAAAAAATGTCAGCTGCATGGTTCTCAGCTTGGACGAACTAACGGACTCACCATCCATCCATGCATGCAGAGCTATAATAAAAAGAGCAACGATTTAATGGAGGCAGTAAAGGGCAAGGAGGACTCAGAGTCCTGCTAATGAATCAGAAGAGGATCGGATGAGCATGGTAGTAAAACAGGACAGAAAAAGGGTGAAGAACAAAATGTGTATCTCTGAGCTAGATATTGATAAAGACTTTCATTAGGCTGTAGTATTAAATGCACATGAACACTGAGCTCATTGTTATGAAACAAAACTGAAAAAAAAAAAATCTATAAAGTGTATCAAGTTTACTGCCATAATAGGGGTTAATGCCGACCGCACTGAGCAAATCTAATTCAATATCTGCCTGTTTTCCACAAAAGTATTGTATTGAACTGTAAGCAACTGCAGTTTGAATGGTTGTTTTTCCATTATTAAATGAACTTTCCAGGTCAGAGCATCTTGGGGTGTGGAGAAACATGGCCGACGTAGCGTCAGTCTGAGATCCGAATCAGTGCAGTGAGTAAAGATTCACATCAGTGCATGGATTATTAAGTTATGAAGCCAGACATAAGAATGTTTCTTGGATTTGTTGATCTTGATGCAAAAGTCAATGAGCAAAAAGTCGTAATGTAAATAAAAGCTCTTAGTTTATGCATATAGCGGATGGTATGATTGATTTTCTGTACAGCAAAAGTAAACACAACTTGTGAATTGGAGATGTTGAGGATGTGTTGTCTGAGTGAGATGCTTTTATACCTGATAACTATAAAAACTATAATGTTTTAAACAAACATTAAACCGAAGGAGACCACCACTGAGCCTATTTCAGGTAAAATAATGCAGAACTGAGCGAACTTACACGAAAATGTCAAAATTTGCACAGAAATATAAAGATAGAACCACAGGTAACCTATTTGGACACTTTATCAGCAAAAAATATATATATTTAGTGGCTAGTTAAACTTTGAAAACTTTAAAAATCACATACATACATTTTTCATCATATCATTCCTACAATTCAAGATCTTTTGATTTGATGCTGGAAATAGATCAAGTTTTTGCTGGTCACATGCAGATCACAGTAAGGCGGCTCCATGTATTGCTGCGCACTGCCGATCAGCTACTGAAAGTTCCGGCATTTTTCCATTGCTTAAAGGACAGATAAAATCAGCTGTTTGGAGATATTTTCTGTCATTAAAAAACTAAACTAAATTGTTTTAATGTTAGAAGTAAAGAAACATCAAAGTCAAATTGACCTATCATTTTTCAGATAACATTGTTATTAATTGTTGATAAGTATAAATGGGTTAAATGGTATTCATTTTTGTTTTAAATTTACCATGGAATTGTTGCTAATATGCAAAAGAGTTCCTCACTCCTTTGGCTGATTATTGGATTTTTACAAGATTTAAATGCAATGTTAGAAAATGGAACACAGAAATCAATAACTCGTGTGTGTGTGTGTGGGTGTGTGTGTGTGTGTGTGTGTGCGTGTGTAAAACATACATTTTAGATGACATTTCTGCTGCAATTATCTGCCTTCTAGCTTTCCTGGAAAAGAAAGATTATCTCTTGATCTGACTGACTGTGACAAAGCCATTTTAGCCGAGTGGTTGAGTTTAATGGCCCCACCGCTTTGTTTCTTGTTTACAGCTCCCGTTATTCTTCCAGCTCTGACAAATTACCTGTCCAGCTTTAAATGGCAATGAAAGCTTTTGTTGTGAACAGCTGGATCAGGATTAAGACACTGCAGCAACTGATTATATTAATAAGAATAACAAACTTTTTCCAAATTCCACCTGTAAATAACATTATTTTTATTTATTTTTTTTCGGTTTATTAAAGAACAACTGTGAGAAAGCGATTCCATATGCAACAAAGAAAAACACAGAACGCTTTCATGCATCCACTTAGACTTGTCATTTCTTTCAACATAAAATGCATCCGTTCAGTCGTTAAATCTAGCAGGACCGTGGCTTGTTAAAGAATTTGCTGCTGCATCAGGATTTTTCCTGCAGTTAAAGTTAACAGCTGGCTCTATGAATTGCAGATAAGTGATAATAACCATTCAGCCTTCCAACGTATCAATAAACGCCACTTAAATTGAGAATCAAATAGAATCCATACTTTCTGTGGTGTTATTTCATCTCCAGTTGAGTTATGAAAAAAGAAATTATGAGGATTTTGATTACTGCAGCCCGTATAATGAGTGACCGCAAAGACTTTTTTGCTGATGTGTTAGGCATGGAGAGGCAATAAAATGGATGGATTCTTACATCCAACTAATAAACTCAACATAGATTGGATGGACGCTGCAGAAACTGCCCTCAAGCCTAAAAGAATAAAAAATACGGACCTACCAAATGCAAAGCCCCAGAATTTGCCTAGTAGGAGGTGAGAGTGAAAAATATGGAGATTTATTTTATACTGTAGCAAATGTTTACGCAGGCAAACAAACAGGACGCAGTAATAATTCAAGAGTGACTCAATCTGTCTGCAGATATGAAGATAAATGACGAGATGCATCTGTTGCACCGCCCAATAAACCACGGTAATAACAGTGAATGAGGCGAAGTACTCCATCATTCCAGAAAAGTTTCTTTTGAAGAGCAGTTGGATCCCACCTCTTCGTCTCTCTCTCTCATTTCCTCCCGGTTTGTAGTGACAAGGCAGGTCAGGTTTCTGTGTTCCACCATCGGTTATTCTGTGATGTCGAATGACATTAAAATGGAAATCGACTCTGCTGCGGTGTGAGTCCAAAAGCACTTAACAAAGCCTTAATGACATTATTCGGTGAGTAACTGGCCACTACATTGCTTAGCAGGATTGCATCTCGGCAATTACTTTGATTAGCCCAAAATGACCCAACTGATTTGAGAATTAAATTTCCTACAGGGTGATTAACATCATGAAAAGGCCTGCATGCAGGAAAACTGTTACTTTTGTGCAGCTTGCATCCTCTTAATGCCCTTCTGCTTATTCTGGTGCTTTTTAAAATCTAATTCTGACTTTAATGTGATAATATTTGTCCCTCTTTAAAAAGATAGAAAAGCAATTCCATTTGAAATAAAACAGTCATGCTCCAGACCTTCTGGTTCCACTTTGATGATCCACAAAATTATTCACCAGGATTCTGTCAGAGTGATTAATTAAGATGATCTTGCCTTAATCTTCTTTGCCTAAATGTAGCTGCCATCTTTTTGATTAATATAGTCAATTTTTCGAAAAAAAAAAAAAAAAAAATGCATCTTAAATTCCAGAGAAGCCTGAGTGGAATTCAACATCAGTCAGGAGAAAGTGACCAACAAACAAATTAATTAACTAACTAACTAACTACAAAATATACTAAAACATTTCCAACAGATTCAGTTTTAACTTGCATAAATAGTGATATAAGGATATGACATTTGATTAACTCCAATTAAAAATAAAATAGCATACAAAAAATGTGAGCTTGAATATTTATGATATAAAGATGAACATGTCGCTACTATAAAAACTCTTGAACTACCTAATGTTTCTTTAGAGTTTTCTTGTTGCAAATTATATTTTCTTATAATTTATTAACCGTATCGTTGACAAGAGTGATAAAAGGAAGCCAGGAATATGAGTTACCAAACATTAATGATATTGCATAACCACAGTAAATATCCATTACAAAAATTGTAAATGCAAAGCCTCCAGCTTGACTTTAAGTTTACAAGCTGTAGATTTGTCTGATGATTTGTCCAGTAAGAAGGCAAATGTCTCTGATGCAGGCCAATTTAAACAATCCTCAAAAAATAATGTGAGCAGGGTACCACATGTTATCCTAGATGAAGTGGCATTGTTCAAACAAAAGCTCTTCCTTTAAGATGCTCTCCTCCATCATCGTCATTTGGAGTGCAGTTCCCCTCTCACTTGCATCCACAGACAACACAAAACCTCATTAGCATCAGATTTCTCTTCTGCTGTCAGCAACTGAAACCATTCACCAACCATAATTCACTTTGATTATGATCATAACATCACTAATTAATGGTATCTTTCTAAATATCTCAGCTCTTCCTGCATTCCTTGTAAAATCACTGAACTTTCATCTGCTTTTTCTGTGTTGACTAAAAACAAACTGATAGAACGCTCTTGGATGATGGTCTGCAAAGCTACTTGAAAGGACAAGTGCAGGAAAAGCAATAAAGGAAAGACTAAAACAGCAGCAGTCAGCCTGGTCATTAAGAGACAGTAATGGTCTGATTTAGAGCGTTCCTCGGCACCAGAGAAGATGTGCCAACAGATTGATTGCACAATAAAGTGTTACCAAAACACAATTTATTTGAGGTTCCCATTGCATATAAAGGAATCAACACAAATTGGATTTTCGATATGAAATATGCTCTAAATAGAAAATAATTCAGTGATTTATTCAGAACTTTTAAAAAAAACAAAATTTATTTCAGCAAAACTGGGAGTGCGTAAGTCTTGTCTGTATAATTTCACATAATATTTCAAGCTAACAACCAAGGCCATTAAGCTATAAGAAAGTCTGCTTTCTCCAGACATTGCAGCAGCACAGCGACAGATTTCTCTGGTAAGGACATTAGTTACTTTTATGACTTGCTTATGTGAAACTACACAAAATTGCTTATTTTACCTGACAGCTTTTGCATTTTAAAAAGCACGATTGAGATTCAGCAGCCTTGATTCAGTTTTAATGGCTGGCTCACATTAAGGTAGAACGCAGAATCAGGTAATAAAGCCTCTACCTCAGTAAAATGTGAGGTCAGTCACTTTAGAGCAGGCATATTGGAAAAATGGGTTAATCAATATACAGTGCCAATGAGCTAATTTTCAAACATCAGCACATTATAGATGTATTTCCATAAAACATGCTTGTTCCGGGCATTTAAACAAAATCCTTGATTGGTAGTTACTGTTTCTCCACATTATCAGCCATCATAGATAGACTTCCTGGTAATAAAATCTGAAAGAAAAACTGATAAACTAGGATAAATATAAAAAGATAAAAAATAAAAGTAATCAATGTTTACACTGCATTGTAGAAAAGTGACTTTCTTTTCTTTTTCTTTTTTTAATACAAACAAAATCAAATGAGTTATTTCCTCTTTTGGATCCAAACTGAACTTAGTTTTCGCTGCATCGTTAATTTGTGCTTTACATATGAGTGAACGAACACTGGAGACGGAAACTTGAACAAACATCAAGTCTTTGAGGCAGAAAAGAGTCGTAACATTCACACTGAAGACACTTTTTATTGCTTTTATGTGTGAGCTTATGGATGTAGTTGAGGCTCACCACACTCTTTGTTAGCCACATCCTGCTTGGTGTAGAATGCCACAGCATATATTTTCAAAAAAACCTTATATGAAACAAAAACGACTAACTAAATATGAACCATTACAGAATTGGACTGTGAATTTAGTTCCTAATTTTTAGTAGCTAGGTAGGAATTTTGTTTTTACATTTGCTGAACTGAACTTCAAGCTTGTTTTTTGAAAAAATTTAAAAAGTTTGACTTTTTTTCCATTTTTAATTTTTAATTTTGACTGTTTTACTTTGTTTTTCTAAAGTAAAAAACAACAAAATGAGCAAATTAAAGTCCTGAAACGTTTAAACAAATGGAATTTACTTTCAGAGTTTAGGTCTCAAATGGTAGTTTTAAACAAAAACACAGCTGTTACTATTTGTCACACTTCATTCTAATACAAGTTTGGAAAAATCTGAAATTTTAAAATGGAAAACGTAAGAAATGATATGCAAACCCTTACCAATATCATGAATTTGAATACAGATATATTGAAAACCATTTTAATTAGTTTCAAATCCAGAATATCTCTGTGCTTTTGATTCTACTAGCAGAATTATGAGATTAAGAATTAGTTCTGCACTCGTTACACTAAAATATATTGCACAAAACAGCACAGCCATCCATTCTGCACTTTAATCTATTCAGCGAAATGGTAAAACAGCTCATGCATAATTTAAACAATGCATAGTTGGCTTCATTCTAATGCTTGCCTGTAGTGCTATTAAAAAAAGTAACAATATCAGGGGAACTCCCTTATGAGGATCTGCAGTGGTTTCTCATTAAGGCTCTCAGTGTGCAGCATGTTCGCTAATGGACCTCTGGCTTCTCGCCTGAATCGATCACCTGGCCATAATGCACGAGAAGTTCTGATTTCAACAAATCAAGAGCCTTCCTCTTGATTACACACTAGCTGAGACTGACACCACGTCATTCGTCAGGAGAGATGCTTAATCACAGTGGTGGCGGAGGGGTGGAGCAGGTGGAGGTGTGACAAACAGAGCAGCCAAACGCTGAGTGAACAGAGAAAACAGTGAATGAAAGACATAAATCTGACCTTCCTGACTAATACATCACCTGCTGGCTGAGAGGAGAAGGCTGCCTGTTGATGACTTTTTGATGGATGACTGATTCAATACCGTACGCATCTAGTGATGGATCACAGCAGGATTTAAGAGGATGTTGACTGAGCCAAAGCTGTCGTCTAAGGGATTTTGTGAGACGGGCTGCCACAGAAGACGGAAACGTGCCGATGGAGGTTATGGATAGCAGTTGTAGATTTATCTATATCTCCCTAAACATCTAAAAACGTATTCCCTCAAGCGAAAGTTTGCTTTGTCATAGATTCAACACGTGCAAAACTGTTCAAACCCCTCAAAGTTTGTGCTTTCACCAAAAGCACATTCATCAATTCATCCATTAATCGTCCGCCTGTCCTTGCAGGAGTTGTTGTCTGTGTCCAGCAGTGATTGGATAAAAAGCAGGTACACCCCGGAGAGGTCGCCGGTCCATTGCAGGGCAACAAACTTCGGTGTGTTTTATTATGCTGTCTTGATGTGAATAAACCTGCTCTCTGGGGTTGGTAGAGAAAATTCAGTGCCAAGAAAGTCACTGCACAGGTCAGGGGAAAAGTTGTGGAGAATTAGGATATAAAACACTGTCCCAAGCTTTGGAAATCCCAGAGAGCACAGATTGATCCATTACTTAAAGATGAAAGGAGTATGACAAGCTGGTTAAAGACAGTATTAATCAGCGAATCTGCATAGATCTGCAGCTGAGGTGGCGAGGTCCTCTGATTGGACAGCCTCTAGACATGAATGCCAAAAAATCTATAAGACTAGCAAAAATAAAAAGTCTTTGATGAAACTTCCAAAGATAAGGTGGATTAGTTAATGAGTTTGACTACAAACCATGTTACACCTTATATATATGCGTCACATAAAATCCTTTAAACTGAAATTAGGTGTGTGTAATGTTACCAAATGTGAAAATAAGTTTTTGTTTTTGCTGCTTATTTTCAATTAAAGATCACAAAGTAACCGGGGTGACGCATCTTGGCATTTTAAACACCATCCTGAAAAAACTAAACAAAACAAAAAAAAAAAAAAAAAAAAAAAATTCATCAGTTAATTTAGGAAAAAGTTCACATCGGCACATTGAAGGTGAAATTACTTTTGCTGCCAATGCACTACATGTCCCCATCTAATATCAAAAGACACAATGTCAAAGTACAACATTAATGGTGCTAAAATGACTTTGAAAGTCGTTCTGGGTCCTTTCACAATCATGGCGACTCTGATTAATGTGATTTCCTAACTGCCTACAGCAACGAACCCCTTAGAATCACTTTACACAAGGTTAGTACTAAATGAAAATGTGCTTTTGAGTGTCCTTGTTACAATTGCCCTAGAGGAAATCCTGCTTCACTGCAGTGTCAGCAATAAATATGTCCTTGTATATGAAAGTGTCTTTGTTAAGGCTCGGGCAGGGTGCGCCAAACGCTCTTGTTTTCTCTTGAGGAGATGGACACGAGCCAGGAAATGAGTCTGGAATTGAGAGCACTTACCGTGAGTGAGTTTGTTTGGCAGGACGGGAGCCACAGCTTTTCACAGTCATGGGTTATTTCAAGTTTCTACTATGTGGCATTTCAAGACGCTTTATTTTTGCCAAGTCAGAGCAGACGGAAGGATCCGGTAATTTATGAGCCACGTTAGCTGGATGCAGGTTGTTCTGATGCTGTTGCTGTGGCAGCGTGAACAGCGGCTCATATCACAGATCAGTTATATCGCTTTTTGAAATACTTGCTTCTTCACTTATGAAGTCTATGCAAAGAAAGCACTTTCACCTTATAATCCAATGAGAAAGAGATTGCATTAGCTATTGGCTAGTCATTTTCTTTTTTTTTAATTAAGTATAACTTCATTTTCCTAGAAGATTCCTACCCCTATATGGAATCTCATCCATATTAAGGCTAAAGCCAATATCTCTGATGGAAAAAATGAAGCCTTCTCTTCACCAGTGGAAAGGTTTGTTTCATATTTTTGTCATAACTGATCAGAATCTGATACTAAATTTTAAATTACTGGGCTATTGATTCAGGAACTGACTGATGTAGTTCCACCTATGCTGCTCAAATCTGCACAGTTAGCAGATTATGCTCCTGATTTGCAATGCTTCTTAAACTTCTTCACATATTACTGTCACAAAATTGCATTTAAATGGCTATTTTGTGATGCACCAACGCATAGTAGTGCGTAACTGTGAAGTCGTAGAAAAAGGCTGTAAACATTTAAAAAGTGTGTCGTCCATTTCAGCCAGCCTAAGTCAACGATTCAACTTCCTTGAGTCCTAAATGATTGGTTATCCAGGAGAGCTTTTGTATTGATTTGCAACATGCTGTTTCTCCTAGGGATGAGTATTAAACCATACCAAAGAGGTCTCTCCCACTAAAGGCTGGATGTCCTCGCTGTGGAGGTCAGGAGTTCATGTTTGTCCTTCCAGCTCACAATTTCTGCCTGACTTGACAAAAAGAGTGAAAGCAAACAGTTAGCCTGGTTCATTTAAGGAAATACTGACCATGACCTCTGAAGGTTTGCTCTTTTGAAGACAACACTTAATCATGTGTTCATGTAAGATGTTACGAATATTTTCATTTCATCCCTTACAGTTAATCCCCAGAAACACAAAACTAAAGCTAAAAAACTGAGCTAAAAACAAGGAGGAACATAAAAAAAAGCAAATTTATTGATATGTATCCACCTGGAGCTCTGTGAGGCGGAAACTTGGCTGCAGCTCCGAGGAGGAGATGTGTTGAAAAGGCAGCGCTTGCAAGCGTTTTGCATCCCCAAATAACTGCCGGGATACTAAAGGATTTCTCATGCATGAAAGAATCAAAGCAATACTCCAGGTATGTGTTTGATAAGGGAATAACATTGTAACACGATATAAGAAAAAGTCAATTTTACATCATACTGCCCCTTTACAAAATTTCGCTCACCAAAAACATAAGTAAAGATAGAAGAAATTTGTAAGAGTGCAGATATTTCTTCACAGCGCATATGTTTAAGTTTTTCAAGGAAGATTTCCGGGGATACGAGACTCTGATTAAGATAAAAAAAAATATTGCCCTTCTTACAGATGAAAGCAGGAGTAACTTAATTACGCGGATCAAAGTCTAGATCTATAGGTCTTAAATTGAGATGTATTTCACATACAACATGCAAGTGTGAGTCACACACAACTAACACCTTTTGAGGCATCATATCCTGCTTCAGCGGAGATGAATGATTTCCCGTCAGGGCCATTTGCATTATAGGGAGGAGGGAAACCGCTGCTGACTCCGGCTGAAATACAGACAGATTGATTTAATTCCATTAAGTGAGTTACAGCGCCGATGAGGCAGCAGCTGATCTGTAACAGAGGACAGGACTGTTTAATGTTCCCCTGGCAGGTCGTGGCAGTGAAACCCTGCAGTGTGTGTGTGTGTGTCTGAATGTGTGTCACATTACAAGTCATAGTGAGACTAGTATGAATGAGGAAAGGGGGTTGGCCTAATTCCATCTCTAAGGGCCAATGGGTGCCTTGCAGAACTTAGCAGAGTTTTTACAGCCTTATCTCCAATATACTCATTATAGGAAGTCATTTTGGTTCAGAATCAAGGACAGATAGAGGAAAGCAACACTGAATGAGATTATGTGAATCATACAAAGTATATGCAGCCCTATTTTCTTCACATAAAATAAATGATTCATATTTCCAGGTAAAGCTAAGCAAATTTTGTTCCGTTGATGTTTGAATTTTATTGTCTTCTGATTCCAGCATGTGACTACAGGGATCACATAGTCAAATCCATGAAAGGAAAAGTTACTTTCTCTGGTGAAATTTTTATCATAATTCTCAAATCTACAAAAACATAAAATGATCAGATTTTCATAATTTTTGCATCTTTTAAACGAAGACTGACATTATTAAGTATCGCAATGTAACCAAACATTTTTTAACCTTGTTGTATGTATTTAAGACTCTCTTTAAAAATATTTTTCACATTTTTTGACAACATAAAATAATAGATTAAGAACACGTTGCTTCTCACTATTCTTCTTCTACTTAAATCTTCCACTAGAGGGCAGAAGATATATTTATCAGTAGAGCAGATTTTTGAAGAAAAATTCATATAGATCTGAGAAACAGATTGTTTTTTTCTATTTTTGAAGAAGAAATAACCTAATAATGAGCGCAGTATGCTGCACTGATAATCCTAGCCTTAAAGAAGTGTTTTTTTTGAGAGAGAAATATTGTATGTGTGATATTTTAATAGTGTATGTGTGCAATTTCAGTTTTGTGAGTGTGTAAGCATGTAGCAGTGTGTGTGAGCACTTAAAACACTTAAAATGGCCCCCCATGCTTTTGACCTATAGTCTATGTAACAAAATTAAGTTAAATTTACTTGTATTTTATGTTTCATGTGAAGAAATTAGTTCTTTAATAAAGAACAATCTTGCTTCTTCAAAATTAATAAATTATGCAAATACACTAGTTGAATAAACAATCTTAATTTGATTGTTGGTTTGAAAATAGTAAAGTGTTAGATTACTTGTTAGTAAAAAGTGTGGTATATTGAATTTATGCGTTCTGACATCACTGCTGAGCAAACATTGATATAACCAGCTCTAAATGTCCTAACAACTCTACTACTACCTCACCTGTTGAAGGAATTCCTACCAATGTCCTTTAACATATTTCATTAATGACAAGCATTTTAGGAGAGACTCCATCAATGAACTGTCAAACAAGTTCGGTCCAAAATTATTCATCAAATTAAATTATTTTAAAAAAATGTAACTTTTCCTAGAGTTTTATTGGCCTTCATGCAAGTACAAACAAATTGAGTAAACCAGTCACTTAAAGTTTGTAATACTGGCTTTTATTTTTTTGTTTGAGTTCCCGTAAAATGCTATAAGGTCAGAATTGATACAGTAAAAACCGATTACAGGTGACAGGTGTTCTATAAAACACACCTATAAATACAGTTGAGTTGTTCACACTCTTTCCAAACATGTGTGGTGAACAGATTGTAACATGCAGAGTTAGGTTTTTGATCTAGGTGGGTTATTTAATCCTGGAAATGTAATGGAAGGTCAATCCCAAGCTTGCCATTGCTTGTCCTCATGCAGGCTTGTACTTCCTCTGAAGGTTGCTGCACAAGACGATAAATTGCATTGATGATGTATTAGTTAAATGATCCTGTCCATAATGGGCTCACACAGTTTGCTGATTTCATCCAAGTTGAAAGGAGGAATCTGAGCAACTATTTTCTTAACTCCTGTAACAACCTCCCGGTAGACCTGATTGAAGTTGATCTAAATATTCAGACTTCTTAGAATCGACAAACTCCTGTGTTTTCCCAATCACTGCCTTCAGGGTGTCATCTAACTTTTCCAGCATCATGTCAAGACTCTTGATATTTTTCTATGACATCTTTTTGATACTTAGTTTGACCTCAATTATCTGCCTTCCAATAATCACCTCACCACTTGGCAATTCCACTTCAGGATTGCTAAATTTCTCAAGAAAATAGTCATAGTACACTTTCATGTTTGCCTGGATGAACTGATTGGTTGCCTCCATCTTACTAGCAAGGCTGCCAGTTAGCTTCTTTAGGAGTTCGGGAAGAGCGGTCAGCTCATCATTCAGTGGTGTTCTTAAAGAAAATGGATATCTGGCTCATTTGATCATCATAACTGATTGCGATATTATAGACTTCGCTGACACGGTTAGTAGCAGAATACTGGAGCATCTCCATGCTGCTTGTGATTCGGTATTTGTCAGAAAATTCTTCAACAGAAGAGATAATTGATGGGAGATTTGTCTTCAGTTGAGCAATCAGATCCTCAGATGCCTTAATGTACACAATGTTGGTGTTGGTCGTAGAGGATGCGATCAGCAAGATGTCAAAGTCAGTTTCTGAGGACATCTGCATGGAGAAAGGGGATGTTAAATAAGTCAGCTTTTTTAAATCTCAAAATGGAAGTTGTTTTGTAAAAAACTTACAGGAGAACGGCCATAGAACCTAGCACTCATTTGGGATGGGTCTCTGCAGTCAAGTTGAAGGCCAAAGAAGCCAGACGACGGAGTAGAAACAGAGATGTTAATATGGTCTCTTTCCACAGCATAGTGCAGCCTCAGATCAGTGAAAGTAGGACTGGTGATGCCAAGGTTCAACTTAATTTGGGCAGCACTGTCAGAGAAAACAAGCATTTAATAAAATAGAAAATAATGAACAAATTCTCAAATACCAGCATGAATATCTACAGAGAATATTTACCTTTCATCAGCTTGGTGTTTCCTCCTTAAACAGGACAGAAAAGCAGTTTAATATTTATTACTTATATTGAATGTTATTATCAATAATCTAAAATGTGTCAAAATGTAAAATATTACCCCAAAGCTTGAACAGCGACATATTCTAAATCCAAGTTGAGGCTAGACTTAGTCAGGACAAGATTGCTGACCATGTTCAGGAGGTCATTCTCAAACGTTACAGTGGTGGAACCTTGGAGAAGGATTAGAAATATTCACTTCTGACGTCAGTAGTAAGTTATGGGATGGTAATGGGTATATTAGAATTTTTTTAATCAACTCACCTTCCATGTCATATCCCAAAACCTCAATAGGAGAAGTGGCAGTGGATCTAAATGTGACCTTGAGGGTAGGGGCACTACAGTCCACTTCAGTGAACATGTTTGTGTTGTACACTGGACTAGCAAACTTGACATTTGAAGTAATCTTCTGCTTGGATGGGTTCAGTTCAACAACAGTCTTTTCAAAGTAAGCAAGGTCACCCAGGCTGGTTGGCTGTTTTATATCAATCTCAATATCAGATTTCAGTAATGATGGTTCAAAGTCAATAATGGCCTTTGCATTGTGTTTTCCCTCAGTTTCGAAACTTAACAAGTTTGCTCCATTGTTGCTTGAATAGGTAAGCTCTACAAAAAGACGGCCCATTGAGGCTTCGGCAGCCAGCTGTTGGTTTACATCTATGCCAAGGACTTTGGTGGTGCCATGTTTAAGCTTGGCATCAGTAATAAACTTGTAAGTTGAGCGGACAGTGTTTGTATTTAGATACACAACAGCCTCATTGTCCAGAACACCTAAAACTAGATAGTTTTCCAATGCTGTGCTGTCAATGTTTGACTTAAGGGATGACTCCACTGAAAGGTACTCTTCGTCTCTTTCTACTTTCACAGTGTGCTCTGCCTCAACCTTTCCAATAGCGTTTATATTGGGAATGTTGAAATCACCCTTTAGCTTTAGAGTGGACTGGGCATTGGGTTTGGAATATGGATTTGCAACCAGATTTTGGCTTGCTTCCAGATTGAGTATAGGTAGGGCAATAATTGATGATGTCGATACAGAGACAGTGTTCATGCTATAGGTACTGTCATGTGTGCCTTTAATGTAAAGATTTTCCAGGGAGAGAGAATTAGCTATCTTAATTCCTCTCTTGAGGCTCAGGTTGGTGGTTCCTTTGAGTTTTGTGTTCAGCCCTTCAAACACAGATGTAGTGGTAGCTCCTAGGCGGAACACAAGATCATCTTCAGCAAAAAGCAAAGTCTCAGCATTAAGGTTTATAATCGCAGACTTAAAAGAATACTCTGAGTTCAGTCTACCCATTGAGGGTATCTGGATCAGACCCATCACATCGATAATTGGGGCAGTGGTGCTTTTCGTGTAAAGGATCTTGGCATCCATATTAAAAGTCTGCTCAGTAGAAGACAGAATATTTTTGAGTCCAGTCTTCTCAAACAAGTTCAAATCATCGATAGGTGGAGAATGGAAGTCCACAAAGGGTAGGTCGAGTTCAGGAATGCTAATTGGATATTCCAGGAAGGACAGATCAGTCTGACCATCCACTTCAATTAAGACACCAGCATGATTTCTGGTATTGTCTGCAGTGAAGTTGGAGAACAATTTGTACTGGTTGAGGCGAGCCAGGAAGGCTGCATTCACCTTTTGAAAGTCAGGTCTTATGTTGACCAAGTAGTCATTCTGCAGGTCTATCTTGGCATTCAGAGATTTGAAAATGTTGACCTTGGCATTTGCTTTGTTTTGTATTTCAAAGAAAACTTCAGCAGGGCAGACTTTGAAATTGGCTGTGTTAGAGACCACTCCACTATCTGCACCATACAGTTCGGTGTCATGTTTTGCTTTCATCTCAATCTTCATATCATAAAGACTGACAACACCTGATGCATCAAGGACACTGTTCTTGATGAATAGTGCCCTTCCCTCATTCTGAACATTAAATTTAAACGTGCCAGATTCAACTGTAATAAGCTGTTTCATTTTTAGGATTTCAGACTGTGTGTCTCCGGTGAAGGTTAGGTGGACAGTCTTGGGTTTGAGCAAAAGCTCAAACTTGCTCTTGTGATTGCAATCATGACTGTTAATTTTCCCTTCTCCTGTACTTTCTACCTCAAAATTTAGTGTTAAGCCATCTTGCTGCACAACTGACTTCTGCTTTGCAGTAATGTTACTTGAAATATCAGCAAATGGTATATTTACTACATGATTGTAAGTTGTGTCAACTTTAGAGGTCATTCCCCCTGCCACTGCAACGAAGGCTGTGTTAACCAAGTTGGCCGAGTAGGGTGCAGTATCAACCATAACTGCGGTTTTTGCTTGTGCTTGAGTTGAAAGACCATACAGAGACACAGATGCCTGATGTTCAACACCTAGATAAGTGTGTCTGAATGTTATAGTTTCTGCAAGGACAACACGTTTCATCTTTGGGATTGCGATGCGAGCGTTGCTGTCAAGCTTATAATTAAGGATGTCCGAAGTGGGAGATCTGCCCTGAGAACTAAAGGAGCCAATGAATAAAGGTGACATGTTGTTCACAGTGGAGTTCTGGAACTCGGCAGATGTCTTTATAGTGTACATGGGAGATTGGAATCTAATCTCACCGTAAAGTTTACCAAAGCATGGAAGCATAATCCCATTTGGAATTGTTGGCAGCTTTATTTCTGGAATCTCCATAGCTTTGGCAAACTTTTCTGTATCTACTTGCGGAATGCTGGGAAATGTGAATTCTAAAAGAGGGATTTCTGGCAAGGTGATCTCAGGAAGCGTTGGGAGGTAATTCAAAGTCAGATCTCCAAAGAAAGCATCTGGATCAGGCATTTTGATTTCAATGCTTACAATGAAATCAATGAGTTCAATGATCTTCTGATTGATGTCTTCAAATGAAAGAGTAAAAGCTTTCACAGTGTACATGCCCAAGATGGTAAACTCGGGCACGTTAATTTCTGCTGGAATCTCAAACTTATAACCGAGCTGTAGTTTTGTGGAAGGCACAACAAGATCTGTGAGAGGGAAGGTGAAGGATGGCACATTGATTTCAGCTCGTCTCACTTCATTCAAAAGACTTTTAATGATCTGCGAAATCTCACGAACAATTTTCATATCAGGCAACACCTCATTTATTTTACTAATAACATCAATGATGTTGTGTACAATAATATCTATTCCGATTCCGAATAAGAAATTGATCCCATTCAAAAACTCGTTAAGTTCTTCTCTGATGTCAGGATTTCTGATTTCCTCTTTTATGTATTCAGCAAATGTCTTGATGACATGTTCATAGATGTCTGTTGCAGACTTAACTATTTTTGCAACTTGTATTTCTCTCAGATGCTCTATAAAGTCTCGAATAGATGATAGCACTACATTGGCAAATTTGCGTGCCGCCTCAAGTTTCTCTGAAATTTTGAGAGTCCTGATTATCTCATTTGAGTAATTTCTATACTCTTCAATAATTTGATTAGTGTTGTCCACAATGTCATTGTAGTTAATGGACTTTAACTTTTGGAGCATGGTTTCAATATACATATTGAACTGTTCAATTATATCGCTAACCTCAGTTGTTTTTAAGTAGTCAATAGTGGCTTGAAAGATTTCTATAAATCTGTTGGAGATTTCTGAATCCTTCACAATTTTTACAGCAGCCTGGATGGTTTCCTGAATTCTTAGTTGTTTAATAATGTCTTGTGCTTTTTCCAAGACAGCCTGAGCCTTTTGGTCAACTTGAAGATATACAACTAACTCTTTCATCTTAAGAAAAATTACATTAATTTTGCCAGCAAGGTCAAAGTTATAAATCTTACTCTTAATCTCTTCCATTGTATTATTCAGTATGTGTACTGGAATAAGATAAACAAAGAAATCAATTACCTCTTTCATGTCTGTGGATGACAGCATTAGGTGTGAGAAGTCAAACCAGTCAAGTCTATCTTTAACTTTAGTCATGATGGCCTGTACTATAGCTTTGATCTGAAATCGGGCTTCGATATCAGACAGGAATTCAATACTGCTGCCTTTAAGTGTTTCTAGGTCAATTTGTTGTATCAGTTCACTTATTGTTTCAATCCCATTAACAACTTTAGCTTTGAGCACATTCAAGTCTTCCAGAACATTTTCTATCTCCTGACTGAAGTTTTGATAGATTAGGTCCGCGAAGGTTTGGATGTAAGATGAGAGATTGATGAAAACTGTCTCAATGGCTTTCCTGAGACTTGTCAAAGCTGCATCCATGTTCTCTCTGGTGATGGCAAAATTTTGGCTAAAATCACTGAAAAGCTGTTTCAGTCGATTCACTTTGTCTTCTAAGTTAATTTGAGCAAGAAGTTCACTTACTTCCTGGGGAAGAGCCTCAAGTCTTGCCCTCACCTCACTTTTGTTGAGGAAATTTTGCAGAGATTCTGCTACAACCACAATTAATTCCTTGATGCTCTCCATGAAGACAGGCAGACTTTCAATCAGGGGGACATGAATAATATGACTTTGTGTGTTCTTGTCATATTTGAGGAAGCCAGAGATGGTGAAATCTTGGTTCTCTGTGGAGTCTGTGTTCATGATGTTTGTAAGGATTGTGCCTTGAACCTCAATTCCAACCCTCTCCTGAGTATTATAAATCTCTATGTCTTCACTAAATTCATGCTGATTCATTTTAGATTTAACTTTAAAACTTGTCTTTTGCTCCTGGGGTGTTAGAACAGCATATATGTTGTTAAGATATGTGGTCTCAAAGGAAAGGCAGTTATCTATCTTCTGGGTCACCGATGCTCTGCATTCATGGGAGCTGACAAAAGCAAGGGGTTGTGCTCTCAGAGAGGACTTGCTATAAAGTTGGCCACTGTGCTGTCTATAGAAGGTAATATCTCCGTCTCCATTGAACATGGCATCAAGGTTGAAATCAAAAGGAACAAAATTGCAGCGCATGGTGTGGTCAAAGCGAATAGGCTGTGAGTTGAAGCGGACATCGTTACTAAACCGTGCGGCAAGGCCAATAATTTCAAGCTCAGCATTGTGGCTCATGTGAGTGCCAAATACCTTTCCAGTGGTGCTGTATTTTGCATTTGCACTTAGATCTGCATAATTAATCTGGTATGTGTGCTTTATTTCGTCTATTCCATATAGGGCTGTCAGTTTTCCAGTCAAGTCAATCTTGTAAAGTTCTGCCAGTAACTGTGCATCATTATCAAAACTGGCATCCAAAAGTTTCAGGTGGTTGTTAATTTTTGCAGAGGCAGTGTGAGGCTTCAGGCCAAAGATGATATCGTGATTATAAGAGGCATATTCACTTGCACCAGCTTCCACCTTTGAGTTGAAGTCCAGACTAGAAAGAGTGATGGTCAGCGTGTTAGAATTATCCACTTTGATATCATGAATTGCAGCTTTGTTGGTAATGGACAGAGTTCCTCTTGAAGCATCGATTCCAGCATTGAAGGTGTTTTCTAAAGAGAGTGGGCTTTGGAGAGTAGTTGTTCCACTTGTGCTTAAACCATCTTTGTTCATTTTCAGTCTGGCCTCATGTGTAACTTCATTCTCAAAAAGCTTTATGTTGGCATTGCAGCTTACTATCAGACCATTGTCATCGAAGGTGGACATAAGTATGGAGTAAACGCGATTATCAGAGTAGTCTCCATTCGTCTCTATTCTTATAGTGGCTCTACCAGCACCAGCAGAGCCTTCAGCCTGGTTGCTAATCTTGAGACCAAGAGCATGTGCGCTTGCGTCACATTTCATCGTCAGCCGACTCTCTTTGAAAGAAATTTCTGTGACATGTGTGAAGACGTCCTCCTGGGCTTTGGTGTTTGATTTAGCCAAAAATTCACCATTGCTAAGGGACCCTGAAATTTGGTTCTCAGCTTTAAAAATGGTTGAATCAAGTTGGATTTCAGAATCAATCTTGGCCTCTGACCTGAATGGGAACACAGAAATTGCCTGGACTGAAGTGGTTGTGCCATAAATTGGTCCAGCCTTGAACGATCCCTCAAAGTTGTTGTTGATTTGAACTTCTTGAGTGCTGATTTCAGTCATGCTAGTGTGCTGTAGTTTTGCATAAATGCCAAATTGACTTGTGGCTTTGATTTTGGTGTTTGATTTCAAAGTGAATTTGTCTGCGATAACTCCATCTTCTTCAGTACTGAAACTAGCTTCGAATAATTTATGGGTAAAAGAGCTTCTCAAATGAGCCTTGATGGATTCGGTTATAGACACCATCCCAGAACCTAAACATAAAAGAAAATAGGAAAAAAAAAAACATATGTGAAGAATAGCAAGATGACCTACTAATTATAATGCCCTAATAATTATGTACAACCAAGCAAATTAAATTTCTAAAAATGTTCCCATGAAATGTATAGCATAGTGTCTCTGCTTTCCCAAAAAGATGTCAGCAACTGGCCAGGCCAAGTAACCTGATCAGAACCAGCTCATAACCTTAAGCATGTTTATATTAAAAAAAACTTACATTTTACTTCTACAAATATCTCAAGGCAAGACACTTCAAAAACTTTAAAAATAGTTTTCTGGGAAACCTCTATTAGTTTTCTAAACTGAGGCTGTTTAGTTATTGGCAGCTTAAATACTGACATATTGGTGACACCGAGGGGAACAAATAATCTTATGCAAAGTGGCCAAATGATTTCATAACTGTAGCAATAGTTGTAGTAAAAAACTAACTTAACTTTTGTCAAATATTTTGACAAAAGAGACCAAAGTATCTCTTCACTGAATGAAGGATGACGGAAATGATTATTAACATACCTTCAACTGCTACAGAGAGGATGTCAATCGGGGAAGTTCCTTTTGCATCAAACCTTGCAGAATAACTAGGTGGTTCTACAACGTCCTTTCCAGCTGCAAGTGTTGCCTCCACATCATAGAGATTGCTGTTTATCAAAGTTGAAAGTTCAACTTTGCTAAAGACAGGAACAGACACAGCGAAGCTGTCTGGAACAGCAAAGTCGGGTATCGGGATTTTTCTGGCAGGAATTTCCAATCCAAACTGGGGTATAGACAGCCTAGGAATGGTTAGAGCTGGTGGGAAATTTAGGTCTGCTGGTGTCTTTCCTCCTAGAGGCAGCGGGATTACAAATGTGAAGCGATCATCGTTGAAGTAGAAGATAGCCTTTGCGTCACTGTTAAAAAAAAAAACGAAGCAAGTCCCATATATAAATGTTTTTGATTATATAAACATGTACTATTAAAATTAGCTTTGATTTACTAATCTTACGTATTCAGGAAGAGTTTCTCTGGCAAAGAAATATCTGGTATGTCGGGCAATCTGAAGTTTTGCATGTAAGGGAGCATTTCAGCACCATACTTTTCCATGTAGTTGTTTGCTGCCTAAAGAAATCAGAGGCATGTTTTTATTGTTGTTGTTTTGGCTTCGTTCACATCTCTGACAAATAAATTCTGATGAAGGATGCATACCTCCACAAACTTTCTGAAGATATGACGAACTTTCATGTCGGTCTGTGCCACTTGCATGTCAAGAATCTCGTTGCCATACTGCTGGATGATGTCACCGGTAGGCAAGGAGGTGGTTTTTGTATCCACATCAGACTTGAACTCCAGCTCAATCTTGCTGCCATCTGAAAACGTAATTCAATACCTGCATTATGTCCTTAAAAGGATCTGTAATTTATTAATGATTCAGTTTTAAAAGGAGTTTGGAAAAGGGAGGTACGTTCAAAGAGATTTTGGTGACTAGTTCAATTAATCAAATGTTTGGTGCATTCTGTCACAAATTAGTAGTTGCTGGCAATTTATTTCCAATTAGACAACCACCAAAGTAGAATTAGTTGCAGTCAAACTTTCTTACACATAAGAAAAAGAGATGACAGTGAAATGGGATTACCGTATTTCAATTTAATTTTCTGCTCAGAGGAAACATCCATGACCTTAATTTCATTCTCAAGCTCCAGTTCCAGTGGATCATCATGTTTCAAACTAGCAGTGACGGTGGATTCAGCGCTGATAGAGGGCACCAGGAGCTGGACTTGCAGCATGCCTTCCTTTTTTTCCTTCAAACTGAAAAATGTTATCAGCCAGTCAATCTAGGGCCCCGTTATTGTTATTTTATGTATTCATGTTGCATTTCTTACTTAGCACGTGCAATCAGGGAAACCTGAGGAACGTTCTTGTTGATGAGATCAAGAAAGATGGAATGAGTTCCTTTGACTTGAGCGTTCCCATCAACGACGCCGAGCCTGATTCCAGCCTCCACATCAAAGTCAGGGATCTGAATGTCTGCTGTGATGATATTTGTTTCTCTGTTGTATTTCATCTCCAGTTGGGCTTCAGTTGGCGCTGCTCCTGTTGTTGATCATGCAATGGCGCCTTAGTCCTTCTTGATTTATCCAATTAAAGCAACATTTATACTGATCCCTACCTTCAGCTCTCAAGATAAACTTCAAAACGTCAACCTTCTGCCGGCCCTCGTCTCCCTCCTTGAGGAGCTCGTATCTAACAGTGGCTGTGTACTCCGTAACTTCTCCCGTGGGATGGAGCTCCACAACAAATCTGTGTTGTTCAGTTGACAGAACCTGTTAGCTAATCACATGCTATTTTTGACATTACTGTAGGAAAGGAATTTCAAACTTACTTGCTGTCACCGGTCAGGGGGAAGTAGGGTGCAGTCTCATGAGAGAATGCATCAGCATACTGCAGAGCAGAGCAGTATTTCATGCCAATGAAGGCAGGTGTGCACTTATTTAATTCAACTTTGTCTTTCACCACCGGAGGTAACATTTTCACGTCTGATCCGATTACTGCCACAAAGGAGTTTCTAAATTGCAAAAGTAGCAAGAATTTAAGTATGCCTGAAAGCTTAAAACTTGAACTTAAAACTTAAAAAAAAAATGTTTGAGCATTTTTATTTGTTATTTTTTTGTATAGCTTACGTTATTTGGATTAGCTTGGCGGGGTTTGTTGGGGCTGGGATAGTCAGCTTAACGTGGTCACGTCCCACTGAGACCTTGGCTCTCATCCCACTCTCGTGGAAGATGTTAGTGTGCATTTCTAGTCCAGAATTGACATATTCAGGGATGTGGGATCCAACCTGAGTGACAAACTCAATGCCACCAAATGGCATGAAAGTCGCTGTGCTCTGTAGGTAAACACAGTAGAAAGATCGATGCAGCAAGACTCGAGTTGATGCTGTGAAAAAGTTATAAGCATCCTGTTACCGTAGCCATAGATAATCACCATGTCGCGAGCAATCTGAAGTCCGCCTTTGAAGCCTGGGGTGAAAGTACCAGACAGTGCAATCCGTAGAGGTACTCCAGTAACAGTTGGAAGGAAGAATTCATTGTCCATGAAGATGTAGTGGGCAAAGATTGTGTTGTCAGGGCTAGTCATCAGGGATCTTAGTATCTGTGCCAAAAAAGTCCACAAAGCACGTTAAGCAAATAAATTATGGATTTTTTAAACAAAAACTTAACTTTCAACAAGAACTGCTAGGTTCTGCTTTTTTTGAACTCACTTCATGTGGGAACATCTTGAGCATCTTGTCAATCAGCATGCCGGCAGAGTAGGTCATCTCCTCGATGTCGTTAGTCCTGAGATATCCCAGCTCATTTCCCAAGAGTTTCAGATAAACCATTGCTTCCGGAGACTGTGCAGTCTTCAGATCATTGACCAGCTTCCCGAGGTTTTGTCTGACCTCGTTCACCAGGTTGTTGGAGGTCTACATGAAAATGTGCAAAATGTCCTAAAATTGCCTGCTCTCCAACCACCTGACCTCCCCAAAAAACATGAGATGAATATATATGAGTATTGAATGCTGCTTGAAGTACCTCCCTCTTCATCCTGTTCCTCTTCAATGCAGGTATGGCATTCTCCAGGATCTCGTTGACTGCTTGTGGCATGTTTTCAGAGACAAAGTACATTGTCTTCAGGGCAGTATCGGGGAAAAAACCGTTCTCTCCAAACAGGGCCTCAATTGTTGGTTCAAATCCTTCACCTGTCATACCAATCTGCAAAGAATGAGATTTTTTTATTCCAAAGAAACTGTTTTAGATTAGCAAAAGTCCTTAGGGCACAAAAGATGTCAAATAGTTTAAAGTGTTTACCTCCATCATGTCAATCTCAAAGCCGAAAGCCCTCAGAGTCATTTCAAGCATAACTTCCTTCGGCAAGTAGCTGACACCCTCAAAAATCATGTTGCCCTGCACTGATCCAATCTTATAGTTGCGTGAAAACTTGATTGGGTCCATTGTGGGTCCGATTTCATTGCCTTGCAGGGCATCCTGGATCTTCCGCCTCAGGCTGTAGGAAGACAACACACTCTACTAAAAGAATAACAATAAATGTGCCGGCATTTTATTCTGTGGCATTGCTCGATCTTACTCTTCGGTTTCTGGTTCAGTCGAGGACTGAATGTTGGTGATGTGGGAGATTACAAAGCTCCTGAATTGTTGGTTAGCCTCACTGGACAAAGCATTGATCAGCTGCGTGAGCTCACTTGGCTGTGGGCCCTTCATAATTATAAGATATGCAGCAATGCGTTCTTGGACAGGGTTGCTGTTGTCCAAAAGCACCTGCATAAACACGTCCCTTGTCTGCAATCGACAGACGTCAGTGAAAAAGTAAGATTAGTAAAGAAATACTGACAAACAAAATAAAAATACTGGCTAGAGTTGTTTTGCTTGCCTCATCTGGGACTGGAATCTGCCTGTATACTTGAATAGCAGCCTGCTGCACTATTTGGGAGGCTGCAGGCTCCTTCACACACTGGATCACAGCAGTCCGTAGTGCAGGACTAACAGGAATCACAGCTGGAGCCATATTTCCAATCACCTGAAAACAAATTCAAGCCAATTTTCAGTTGGGATTACCTCACTTTGGAGATTCTTAAAACACATTCAGATGAAGAAGCGCTGAAAAGTTTGACAGCTCAGACTTTTATGCCCAAAATGTATGCAATGCAGATTTAAACTTAGGAAATTAGTAAACACTAAGAATATTCATTTTCCTCAACATACCTCAGCATTTTTCTCAATAAATATATTTCAAATGACTCTTACTAATGTAAATTCATACTGTTTGTCAGTAACTACAGAAGTAATCCACACATAGAAAATCTGCACCAATACCAATATAAATGTATGTGTAAGTACAATGACACATGAAGGATGTATTGAGTGCATGGAGAGAAGATGCAAAAAGCCAAAAACACCTAAAATTTGTCAGCGTTTGGAAAGCAATCCTGCTACCAGTCAGTGCTAATTAACGGTTTTGTCCTAATAATATAACTGATGGTTTATGAAAAATTTTCTAATAGCCAAGGTATTGCGTAAGATGCATCTTTTAGCGTTATTGTTGCAAAGATAATGGTTTGTGTAGACTTCAAATTAATAGATTTTATATAAAAATATACCCCCTGCCACATGTTACTTTCATTACACATTCAGTACATTCTGGACTTTTTGTTTGTATTTTGAGGTAGCAGCTGTGATACTTGCCCTGAGTGTCATGAATGTGTGGTCCTTCGCCCCAGTACAGTCGCCCAGCTGGGAAGCCATGAACTCGGCAACAGAGTGGATCTCTGGAATAGTTTTTTTCTCAACTTTGTAAAATCTGTAGAAAAGACACAATGATAAATGCAGAAGAGCAAAATCGTACACATGGTAGAATGGCATTATTTCTGATTAATTTTACACAAAACAAAGAAATGATCACCTACCGTTTGACAACATTGCTCAGAGCATACATGATGGGCTTACTAGGTTTGTATTTGGCCATCTCGAGCAAATCATTGATCAGCAGCGCAGATGGATTGGACATGAGTCCCAACGCGAAAACAGCAGTGTCGACCTCGAGGTCCGAGGTGTCGAAAGTCCTGAGGATATGCATGATTGCACTACTGCACTCGGGGGTTCCACACTGGGCCAGAACCTGGTAGGTCAGGAAGCGGGACAAGGCGACGGCCTCGGGAAGGGCAGCCTTCAGGGTTTCAGTCTTCATTCCACGGACTGTGGAGATGAGGGTGTGGAAGAGGTGTGCCCTCCTCTCTCCTTCGGTCTCGGGCAAATTGACCAGTTGTCTCATGAGATTCACAGCCGCATCTTCATCCTGGATGCTGCTCTTGTCCTCGACAATCTCCATGTTGAGATCCTTGACGTTGTTGTCTTAATATAAAACAAGTAGACATCTGTATTAATTCTTACAATCTGCAAACCGCAATGCAGTTTCCATAAAGATCGTTTGAAATGTTTAATAACATCCTCAAAACTTTCTACATTAAGTATTATTCAAAATGTTACATGAAATAAAAATATATTTTCTTCTTAACGTTCAGAGTCTTTCACACTTAAGGACATTCATATCATCAGAATAATATCAACAAGACCAAAATATAGCCAGAGTGAATACAAAATAATGCTTTCATGTCAAACCCACTTGACTTTTATCACTTTTGTACAGCACTTTGGCGCAGTTTTAAACCTGCTTTTAAAGTGCTATATAAATAAATTTGACATTGACTCTATATGTCAAAGTTAAATTTCCACACGTTTGTCTTTCTTTCTTGTTTTTTTTTTTACTTAGTAATCATTCCACTCACATTGTTCTATTTTGTGTCTTGTTGTATAAATCTAATATGTTTTATAGATGTTGTTCAGGCTTCTTGGTTGACATGCTGAATGAATCCTCAAAGAACTTTTGGAGTAATTTTAGTGGACCAGCCTCCACTGGGAAAGTCACTGTTACAATATTATTTCCATTTGTGGATAATGAAACTCACTGCAGTTCTCTGGAGTCCAAAGGATCTGGAACCTTTTCCAGACTGATCGATGTTACTGACTTGTTTCCTTTATATCAAAATATGATGTTCTGTCTTTTGAGACTTTTCGACCTTCATATTGTCAGACTGACTTTCTTGATCTATAAGTCCAGTAGTAGTGAAAACCAAGTAAGACTGAACTCAGTATTTCAAATAATGTGTTTAATGACACTTCATTCATCATAGAAAAGCTCCATTTTGTATTTACTCATGGTAATTGTCTTTTTTAAGTAAATCTGCATGAAGGCATTTTCACAACCTTTCCTGCCAACTGCATGATTTTCATAAAAAGCACCACAGTTTACTTCAACTGAACAACAGATTTTTTTAAGTCACATTTTGGTTGGACGAAGTTCTAGTTCAAAAACATACCCCTAAAACATCTTTACAAAACATTTAAAAACTAGTATGTAGAGTCTCTCCTGGTTGGATGTTGTATTTGTTTTTTGTGAAATTGAAACAAACAGCTAACAAATGGCTGCCAGTCACATCATGCTACTATTTCATAGATTCAAATGGTCAATTCATTCTAGCGTACCCCCACCCTACCCTTCAATAGACCAAGCATTTATCCTTTGTTTATTTATTTATGCTGGTAGTTTATGCATATAAGTAATCACAAATATGCTAACATAACTTCATTTTCTGTAGATTTTTGACACCATTCTTACCGTTTACCTGTATGATTTCTATTTACTATTTATATATGATAATAATTAAATTACCATGGTCACTAAATTACAACATTCTGACTGGAAATTTTTAATGATTTCTGAAAAGCGACCTTTAACAAAGGACTTACCCCGTTCAAACACGTTGTCATTGTGAGAAGAAACCTGGACCAGAGTCAACTCCTGCTTTCCAACATTGGTAAATCCATATTTTCCCCTGTAAAAAAAAAAAAAAAACATATAAATATAAATGAACAGAAATCTAATCATGAATCTTTGTTCAATAAGTGATGACACTCCTGAAGGATTTGATTTACTTGTGGGAGAAAGGTATAACGAGGTGTTCTTCGGTGCAGGAGCCGGAGGTCATGTGTTTTTTCTCATTATCAAATTTGTAGTTGCATGTTTGGGAGCTTCTGACCAGCTGAGCCAACGGATAGTGCTACAAATTAGGACAATGTGAAGTTAGTAACGTATTAAAAAGACACAGGCGAAATGTTTGTGTCGTCTCCTATCAAAGATTTATAAATTGCATTGCTAAATTTCATATTAAGCACAGATTCAACATAAAAAAACATGAATAAGATTGAATCTGTCCAGAATAAAATGTTTTATTTTTTCACAGATTATTTGTGCAAAAGTATTTCCTGTGATCTCCTTGCAGTGACTTTAGGGAGTCTTACCATGCCAGTAAGGAGGGCCAGAGGGCTGCTGTGATCTTTTATGGGCACAAACTTGTCACATGTGGACAGGTCCCTGTGCAGGCTGATGTCAGTGTCAATGTCCTCTCTGGCGTTGCTCGTGTAGGAAGTCGTGCACTTGCCATGGATGGTGGGCTAACATAAAGATGGAGAATTAGAGAAGATAAATGCATGATGGAAATTGGAAACATTCATTTAAAGAGCTCCCCGTGCTTAATGGCAGATTCGGTAAAGCTTTGTGAAAAGCCTTTAAAATAAGTAAAAACGTGAACTTTAATAAATAGTTATATTAACAAGATCACAGCTGCAGCAACGTCCAGTTCTGTAAAGTTATGAATCTGAAGGAAATATTTAAAAACAAATCTCTAAAAGGAAGTTGCTGCAGGGGAGCCAGCAATGTTGGCACAGAGGATTTCCTGGAAAAAAAAAAGTGCATTTTTATTTATTTATTTATTTATTTATTTTTTATTTTAAGGCTTTTGCACATTTTTCCAGTAGTGCCATTAAGTTTAGCCATTAAGCATTTTTCTTAATAAATCCCACTACCATGTTGTGGTTCTTCTCTTCCTCCAGCAGAGGCACAGCCAGGGCGGAGACGATGCCTCTCTTGAAGTTCAGAATATTTGTTGTTTCGCCATCCGCAGGGAAGAGCTTCACGTCATACTCGCCCTCAACAACAAACTTCAGAGGATGCCTGAAAGAAAATGTGTAATGTTTTTATTTATTTATTTATTTATTAATCAATTCTTCTTCAGAAGTTTTTCATTTCTTCCTTTTAACATCCATTATCTTACCGTTCCATTTCGGCGGCAAAGCCGTCAGAGCTGGCGGCTGGAAGGAACACGGGGTTGCCATTTGCGTCCGTGTCCACCACCTCGCTCAGACTGCAGCCTGTGGTGCGTAAGATGAAACTGCACATCTGTGGAACTTCGATCTCAACCTGTGTAAAAAAATCAAAAGCTTTTTATTCTGTCTTATACAAAATGAACAGGAAAGAAGAAATAAAAAGAAATCTGATGATTATTAAACAATGCTACCTTGCAGGAGGCCTTGGGTCCATTCTTGAGCTCTGAGGCTCCACTGATGGCATTCAAAGATTCAGCTTCATATTGGTATTCATATTTGTGCAGGGGCTTGTACCTTTGGGCCACTAGAGGAGATCAAATAAAGATGTGAAGCATCTTGATCCTGTATCATGCATGTTTGAACATTCTAAAGGAACAAAATGCCAGAAGCAACTTACACAAACAGGTTGAAAATATTTCGTCTTGGGCAACTGTTAATGGAAAATCAGATTAGTTAGCATTTTTTTTTTTTTTGATAATATTTCCCCGAAGGGTAACAAAATAATGATGTATACATGGCTTGTACTAGTCCAGTTATAAATGATTATGCTTAAGTCTTTATTAATTTACTGGTTGTCTGTGTTCAAAAAGTCAGCAAATACAGAAAGACGTCATCACAGTTCCTCTGGTCCAAAGTGACGCCTTCAGTTGTTGAACAGTTTAAGCCTCAAATTGATTTGGTGTTTTTGTGGCCTTAAGCAGAATTTCTTTTATAAATAATTAGACTATATCACAAATACTGTAAACCATTTAATATAACTAATATCCAGCTTTACTGTATATCAAATCTGTCATCAGATATCAAGTTATTTTCATCCTAGGCAAGGATACACATTTTTCAGGGAGTTTTAATTTAGCCATTCATAAGGGTTCTTCCTCAGACCAATACAAAAAAGGAAAACATTGACACGAGACACTAGGTCAATGTTTGGCGAAAGGTGCTGAATTTTGGCTGAAGTGAAGGTTAATTGAGATTAAATAATAAAACTGAGTTGGTCAGCAAGTGAGTAAAGGAGCAGAGATATTTTGGAGATGAAAAGTCTAAGTTCAAGGATCAGTTTGTGCAACACAAGCAGCAATGCTATCTATGGTCGACTTCATAAAAAAATTAAACCGTGTACAAAAGATTGACTCAATAAAAATTTTAGTTTTTAAAAAATGGTAAAAAAAAAAAAGAAGAAAAAGTAAAATGGTTTTAAAATTACCATTTGTAAAATTGTAAAAAGAAACTATTTGTTGTTATTTTTATTTATTTTAGATTAAGGAAACATCACTTTAGATTAAAACAATATTACAGAAAATGTACTTTTAGCTAAAGGCTCCAAATAAATAAATATTCATAGTTACTATGAAATGCAATCACACTGATTGTTTTTGATCAGTTGCACATGCTGCCTATTCTAGAAAATAAATAGGCAGCATGCTTTCAAAATTATTTATATTTTGAAAGTATTAATGTATGTAAATTATATATTTAAATTACATTTAGCCACTTAAAACTTAGAAATCAAAGATTTGACTTTGAACTTGACTTTAGACTTGACTGAAAGACTTGCGATCTGCAAAATAATGTTTTGAACATAAGTTTATAGTAACACTGGGCTAACATTTAAAAACTCATTCAATAGTTGCAATTCAAGTTAAAGTGCTTTACTGTTTAAATATGAGCGCATTTAAACATAGACCTGTGATGTTAGATGTGTTGCAAGGTACTCACGAGCCAAGGCTGATATACTGAGGAGCAGCAAAAGGCAGAGCTTAGAGACCCCCATGGCGGGCTCGTTGCAGCTCTCTCCTCCCGGGTTGGTGAGTTCTCAGTCGAGACTGATGTCTCCGTCTCAGCTCGGATGTTTTATACCAACACCTGGACTCTGTCAGAGGGCCGCGAAGCACAGACAGTGCTTTGAACGCTCAAAGTCCACTGCACACTCCTGTGTGGAGGGACAAAGGCAAAAGGTTTGAGAATGTAGATCGAAGCATGCTTACAAAAACTGATAAATGGTACTTCTTGTACTTTATTTTAGATATCAATTTTTGGTAAAACAGTATTTGAGTTTGAGTTAAGTGATATATATATATATATATATATATATATATATATATATATATATATATATATATATATATATATATATATATATATAAAAATAAGTGTA
>NW_015113215.1:283183-286085 GCF_001443285.1 Poecilia latipinna
TTCTATATTAGATATAAAATTTTTTTGTAAAAGAGTATGAGAGTTTGAAAGATGATATATATATATATATATATATGTCTGTAATCAGAACTGTGACTATAATAATAATAATAATAATAATAATAATAATAATAATAATAATAATAATAATAATAATGGAGGAAGTTGGGTTGCGGTCTGAGAGAGGAATTCAAATGGAATCAAATGGAATCAAGGAATCATTTGATTTAGTGAAATATTCTAGTGCAACACTGCAGAGACTAGATTTAGTCCACAAAGCATTCCAAAAAAACAAAAAATGTCATTCTTGCTGCAAAAATCAAAGTTCAGTCTGTCCAGCTTGATGCTGCAGTCTGAATTAGGTCACATATTGGTGATCACTGAGTGATCAAAGCATGATTTAGACACAAAGTCCCTGCAGTCTTTAGTGGGAAAAGATAATCTTATCAAAAACTTCATAACTTCATACCTCTGATCTGAAGAATAACTATTACTCTGGATTTATTTTTTTAATTATGTTACATTCAGTTGGTCATTTAATGTTCTTTTTTTTTGTTATTGATCTACCTAATCAGTGTTGCTGTTAGTATATTAAACATTAACATTTTTTTTTTGTAATTTATTTATTTCGAACATGATACAAATGTAAAAAGTAATATAGTACACTATATTTTAAATGACCCATTTAACATAAATTTTTTAAAAGGATATTTGAGAACTAATCATACATGGACTTTCAAATGTAATTATTGCTTATCAAGACAAAAAAGAAGTTATTTCAGATGTTGTACTTACTGCGTTTGTCTCTGGTACAAGAGTCAGCTGCTTGTTGTTCCTTTTCCACTGCCAACAGTGAAGACAGAGAAAACATTTACCAAACTTTTTTGGGGGTAAAAAGCTGAACTTTGAGACTTTGATCAACAAATACCCAGAAGTCCGTGCATGCATCGATTTGCTGTTAGAATTTGGGACGACAGTTTTATCTGTGTCAGCTTTTTTTTTTTTTTTTTCCAAAACCGTTAAGTTTTTCCTTTCATTGTGTCTTATGATACACATTTCAAATGGCCATGCAATGTCTTAGCGATCACAGAGTTCTTTACTTCTTTTAGTTCTTTTGAGAACTTTTTTTCTGTTTCTAAATCTGAATGTTATGCAATGATGAGTTGCGTTTTGATCTTTAAATGTCTGTACAAAAGAGTGATGCAGTGACTGCGGTCACAATCTTCATTAAATACTAAATTTTTAGTCTTTAGCAGCCACGGACAAAAGTTCAGTATTTGTAAAGAAAGATGATTTTTTTTCCAATAATAAAATTAGTTCTTAGTAGCAAACTGACAAACTGTCAGAGGAGAAAAATAAGGACAAAGACTTTTAAATCTGGGATTTTACTCTATCAGGACACACAATAAGGTAGAAATAGTGTGTAATAGAGAAAGAACCTCATGACTCAATGACTTATTAAATCCCATTTCAGCAGCAATAACCAAAAAATGTGATTTATTTATTTTTTTTTGTCTGACTAACTCTGACATTGTTGTGGAGAAACTTCTATTTTATAACTTTCCATCTGCTCTTTGAATTTCCAAATTGTAGTCGAGCTTTAGCAGACAGACGTGCTCACATTTGCTATTCCACCAGCATTCAGATGCGGCTTTGTCAATCCAAGCAATTTTGTATTTGTCTCTGCAGTGAGAGGTAGCTCTTTCTTTTGCTATCCTTGTACAGGTTGATATTGGACTGAATTTGCCTGGGGAAATTAGCAACTGTGCTTAAAAGTTTCTACATCAGGTGAATCATCTTTATCACTGCAGGACGATCGACCTCAGTGTGTTTGGAAATGATCTTATGTTGCTTCTCCGTTAGAATGCCAGCAACAGTTGCTTCACTGATGTCTTTTTACATCGCCTTGGTGTTAACACAGCCTTGTACGCTATAGATAGATAAACTGCAAAGGCTGATAAATAGCAGCAATGTGGTGAGGAAAGGTGTTGTGTAAGGTATTGCACACTTAACACTAACAGGTTTATCATGTCCTGACACATGAGCCCTATATTAGAAAGAGGATATACTTTTCTCTTTAGCTATGACTGTGCCTAAGACTAATGCTGCTTACTGGATAAATTATTCCTCTGCTGGGAATTCACAATGTGCATGATATTCTAATGTTGTGCAGGCCTGTTTACTACTCCTATTGATTGTTCTCTGCTAATTATATAGCCAGAACTTGCTCAAAGCATTTACATTATAACTAACAGATATATTTTTGTATTTTTTATTTTTTTATCAAGGGCTGCATATTTTTTGTAAGCAAGCATGTTTATGAGACATGAGTATGGATTGGCAATCAATCTTTTTTTCTCTGCTGACCCGAATGGAGTTCAGTTAAACTGACTGAGGTTTGGATTTGCCCTGGTAAATGAAGAACAGTTTAGGACTGAGGAAAAAGCTCTAGAAAAAAAAGAAACAGGACTGGGTTCGCCTCTGCAGTATTGCAAAAATATGCAAGTGCCTTCTCTGAAATACCTTCGTAGTGGAATTTGTGCCCGTACAAGTAAAGGGGCAAAAATGACTGCTGACGAAAAAGAACACAAAGTCTTTATGAAATTTGCATTAAAAAAAAAAAAAACTTTATGATCTCCAAAACTTTGGAAAATATTTTGTGGACTGATGAGACAAAGAGCACATTTTTGTTGTTTGTCTGTCTCAGTTCATCTGGCATAAAACATGACATCATTTCATAAGCGGAGAACATCAGACTTCTAGCCAAACATGACGGACGTCCATGTCTGGAGCTGCTTTGATGAAATTGATCAGATAATGGATTTTACAAATTCCCTTAAAAAAAAAAAAAAAAAAAAAAAAAAAAAAAAAACTTTGGGAAATAAATTTTGTTTAAAAAAAA
>NW_015113215.1:289173-300562 GCF_001443285.1 Poecilia latipinna
AATTGAAAAAAAAATGGTTTTTAAAAATTCCCTAAAAAAAAAAAAAAAAAAAAAAAAAAAAACTAAAAACCTTGGTGAATGAATATTGATGTATAACAACACAAATAGTTCAATGTGTAAGAGTGACAAAAAAAAAAAATTAAAAGCAGAGACAATCTGCAAAGATATTCTAATATATGGACAGAAACACTTTATTCGTTTTCCATGAACACCTATTTTCATCAAAATTTGGACTTATTTTGGCGGTCGACCTTTTTTTCTTTGTTGTGATTGCAAAGGCTGCAGTGAACCTGCTTTTTGGTTTTTTTTTTTTTTTTTTTTTTTTTTTTTATCAGGGCAAGTGGATTTTATAAACAACCGATCTATTTGCTCACATCTTTTGCAATCAGCTTGTGAAATCTGGCAGCGGCTCCAGATGAAAATAAAATAAGCAGAAAATTAAAACGGAAGAGCTGAGAAACCAAACAAATATGAGGAAATTATTCATAACCAGACAAAAAGAAACAAAAACAAAAAAACTATATGGTGAAAGTAATTTGTGATACCAAAAAAGAAAACTTGCAGAAAACCTGCCTGGCAGCAATAGGAGCTCTTACCTAATCAGTTATTAAGTTCAAAGGTCAGTGCTTTAATCAGCTGGAAACACTGGTTGTTTAAAACGATCATTATTAACAATTGTTTGCTTCATATTTTTAAGCATAAAATGCATCTTTGTGTAGTCTCCTGATTGTGATATTTTCAGATGGAACATGACATGAGGATTTGTGAAAGACAGTAGTTTTAGCGTTATCAGCTGTGTGCTTTGCACGGTGTAATCAGGGCTTATCTCGAGACTTCTTAGTCACATTTCTCAACCTGCAGTACAGCTTGTTGCTCTCAGTCGTTTCACAAAGAGTTCAGAAAACTGCTGTTTCAAACTAGGCTTTCAGCATGATTCGACTGCAGATTCATATCCGAACTGTCCGGGTGTTTACCTCCTCCAGCGCGTAATTAGAAGAGATTTATTAGGAAACCGAATGATTAGAATTTGGTGCAAAATGTAATGGGTTGAAACAAATAAGGAATAAATATCTTATGTGAAATATTTCTACATATAACAATTATACTCATATCCTGTTTGTTGGCCGACTTTAATGTCTTGAAAATTCCTACAAGGAAATTAATAGTAGTTGTCCCTCAGTGAAGCAATTTGGCCTAAAAAAAAAAAAAAAAAGACATATTTTTTTGAATTTACAATTAAAATTGTTATAAGTTTATCTAGATAGTTAGAGAAATGAAATAAACAACTGATAGCTAACATGTGTCCATCTATTCATATGTTCATACCTGTTTGGCCCTCGTAGGGTCATGTCTCCACCGGTTGTTGAGCAACAGACAGCATAAACCCTGGAGAGGCTACCAGTCCATCAAAAGCCACTGATAACACTTTTTTAAATTTATTTATTTAAGTTTTGCCTTGTGGCACTCTCCAGTGTGTTCACCGAGGGCAGAAACTCATGCCACCCATATCAAAAATAATCACTGCTCATGTTATCCTCCATATACATACCCCACCCTCCCATCTCAAAATGTCTTGAGCCTGCTGGGACGCTGTGAAACCTCTGAGCCACAATCAGTCTCATCCGCCATGGGAGGAAGTTCAACTGCTTCCCAGCTCTCTCACCTGGCTCCCACTGAACTAATAAGACATATATCTACAATGTTCTACTATTCTATTTCTAGAATAACAGCACTTTATGAGCTTGTCTATCTGTTTGCTTCCCACTTCTTTCTTTATTCAGTCACTGTGACCTATATTTTTGCGTGTTTTTGTTTGTTTTCTTTTTTTTTGCCCATTTGTTCAGTTGCACTCCCAGAAAATGTTCATAGGGGTGGCCAGACAAGGCCAGTAATAGTTTCAGGGGGGCACAACTAAGATTTTTTTTTTTCTTTTAGCTAAAGTAGCAATACATGGTACATTTTTGTCTTCATTGAAGAAGATAAATCGGTATGCCTTCCTATGTTGGGAACACACCTGCATTTGTTGTTCTAGTTCTTTCTTTTAGACGTGTGTTGCACTGTGACTCCGTGAGGAGCAAAATTTCAATTTGTCCGTGTGTCTCTAGCAAGGTGACACTAAAGCTGATTTTGATTTACAGTATCCTTTCTCTCTAAGCTCTGCTGTCTTTTCCTTTTTGCCACATTTATTCTTTCATTCAATTATTAGTAGGCATATCCTTTCAGAGAGAAAATTGTTCCTGTTTTTTCACTTTTGCTGAAGTATCTAAGAGCAAAGTTGGATCCAGTTTTGGAAGTGATGTTAACTGTTAGATGAAGATGCATCTCAAAGAAACGAGACAATGAAAGCTTCATAAATCACCTGAGACAAGCATTCTGCATCACTTCATGCAGCTTTCTCCTGCAGTTTGCTCACCTATTAGTCAATCAGGTTGAGCAAACATTGACTGAAAGTCCAGTCACAATGAAGTCATGCACCGGGTATCGCTGTGTCATAAACTGATTCGCCATATTGTTCTCCTGCTTTATCAACAGATGATAGACACTTTAAACCAGACATGTTTGCTCTGATACAACCTTTCCACAGAAGGAGGTCAAAGGTCATTCATAACAGATAAAATATCCCATAATTAACCATTTTAATCAGCTCATTTAACAAGACGGAAAGAGAGGTTGTTGTCCAGTTTTAAAATGGTCAATTTTACTTCCTGGTACATCTAATCATTGTAATGTGTCATTACGGATAACGTTTAAATTTAATAAACAATTTTAGAAATTTTTTTTTTCCCATTCTCATGAACAGCTTTATTTGCAGACAGTGCAGTCGATTGAGTGCAATAAAAAGTGCAGGAGAGCAATTGTGATAAGAAAAGTGAAGGTTTTATGTCGCTTATCAGCACCAAATAATTCTACTGTTTGAGCCCTACTTATATAATTGCACTTTCTATCTTAAATTGAACAAATCTGGATTTTTAAGACAGCATTTACCCTGAGAAAAAGTTAATGCATGCAATAAAAATGGCAGTCATAAAATCTTGTCTGGTATTTGTTTTCCATGATATTTTCAGTTTTGGTAAAGCTCTGTAGTTGCTAAATGTTTAATGTATTTGCATTATGTGTGTTTTGCCAAATACCTTCAGGAGATTTCTACTGTTTGCAGTGGTAGAGTTAAACTGGTGCACCAGTCCTCACCAGTCGGCCTGAGATCAGACAGAAGTGATCAGAGTGCCGTTTACACTCACCTGAACCCCTTCAAAATGTGTAAAAAGGCTTCAAACATATTCATGTTTTATTGCTGTTGCATAGCCTCACACATCTTTGTGTTCTTCTAATGTTGCTATTACGTTAACGTAATACCTCTATGTCTGCAACGCTCTCAAAAGCATTTAAAGGAACACTGCCACACCACAGTCAAGATAAACCGTGAATCCAGCAGAATCATCAGTTGTAACTATAGATGGGGGCAATGGCCCCTCAGTCTGTTAAATGTAAAGATAGTCAGTTCAATAGCTAACCAAGGTCTTGCTGAGAATGAAGCGGAAGAGTAAATTTACTTTGCTGTCCCAGAGGAAGGACAAAGGGTCAGAGAGATGTAGAAAGAGTTTAACGATGAGAAATGTTAAGATCTAATAAAAACAAACAAAAACACCTTGAGTATGAAACAGTCTTTCTGATTCTATGTAGATATTATTATTATTATTATTATTATTATTATTATTATTATTATTATTATTATTATTATTATTATTATTATTAATTTTTTTATTATTATTATTATTATTATTATTATTATTATTATTATTATTATTATTGTTATTATATTGTCATATTCTGAAAATCACTTTTTGAGCAAAAAAAAGGACTTAGGCCATTACGTTAGGAATGTTGTTAATGTAGCTGTTAATGTGAAGTTTTTTTTTTTTGGTTTTTTTTGGTGGTAAAAATGTGATGTAACAAACTATTTGTGATCAATAGGATGGTATGACACAGCATCGCACCACTACATCCTAGCAGGTAAACTTCTTTATAATTGGCTGGAGGGAAACTGTCCCCATGATAACTGCCCTCCACCCCCCACCGGGTCTAAGCCAGCCTCAGCCTCACTCGTCCCATGAAGCCCACCTATCAGAGGAGCTTCAGATGCGACCTACTTAATTTCCAGTAACAATTATGTTAAAGCAGAATGGAGAGCAGCTGGTGCCCTCTACTGGACGAATACATCTCCACTGATTTGCACTTTTTAGTTTAGTATTTCATCAAAACTTTGGTGTTTTTTTGGTGTGTGTGTTTTGTTTTGTTTTCTTTCTTTTTGTATGTGTGTTGCTAGTGTTGTGCGTTTGAGTTCACTATATTATACATTTTAATGCAAATTATTCTGTCATTAACCATTTTAAGTTGCAGGGCTTAATTCACACTGAATTTCAGGGACATCGATTTCATCAGCACCATTATTCATTAAACAAACATGAATTTAAAAGCTTTGAGTGATAAGTAAAGCTTATAATTTAATAATATAGGACAGAATAAAATAGAATAGACAAGTCACTTTTAGGCACTGATATCTTAAATTAATAATTTTCTACATGACTTCATCTCTCTCTCTCATCCAGGGAGGGATTTTTTTCCAACTCTTGATGCAACATTGATTTTGTATTAAGTTGTCATGTTGACCTCTGGAAATAGGCACCAGCACTCCTGGCAACCCTTCTAGGAATAAGGGTGTAAAATAATGGGTGGATGTAAATTGCCATGTTAAACAAATGTAAATAAATTAAGTTTGATAAGCTTAATTTGGTTACATGTAACAAATTAGCAAAAAAAATGTTTTAAGTTGACTAACTTTTTTTTTCAACCTTCCTGTTATGTTGCGGGTCAAATTAACCCGTTTTAAAGTTGTTGTTTTTTTTAATTAAAAATAGTTGAAAGTTAGTTGTTGTTTTTTTTTGCATGAAACTTTTTCTATTTGTCTTAATAGGTAGACTGTACATGTAAATTGAAAATGTATTCATTTTACACATTTGCAACCCCTCCCTCTACATTTTACATATACTGTTTGGGTCAATTTGGCCTGGCAGTCAAGTTGAAGGGTAAAGAAGATAAAAAAAAATGTCCATTTATATATGTTTCCTTGCAGCCATGAACCACATTTCACCACACACACATACATGCACACGTGCACGCACACAAGCCCACTTTCTGACTATTCTCTTTACTTCATTAGTAAACTGCGAGAAAGCAGGTGTTCATGCAACTTTTGATGGGAACTTTTTCCGTTCCCGTGGGCAAACTCCACCCACACTGAGTGGACAGTCAGCAGAACTGAGGGGAAAACATAAATACTCCCTGCATGACTCATTTGTCTTGATTTTAATCAGCGGGTCAATTTGACCCAGAACAGTATACGTGTCTCAAGTTCAATTATAAAGATCACCCATTGAAAAAAACATTCAAAATGTAATATAAAAAAAACCTACAAAAAATCAATTTCAATGATAATTATTTTTTTTTTGTCTGCTGGTTTTTTAAGTGGACATTAAAAATGTAAATTACAAATGAGTAGATGAGTAAGTTGTTGTCATTGATCCTTTATTTGTGAGAAACACAAAAACACCTTTGCACAAATATTGATTGAAATTGTTAGTACTGGAGTTAATGATCAGATACAAAAATGTTTTTGAGGATATTTTTGGTTTCTACTGCATGAATAAACACTCCACAGGTCAACTTGACCCAGTAATATTATTTCTGTACCTTAGAAACGAACATAACAGGAGGGTTAAATTAGTCATGTTGACCTATTTCTAGAGGTCAACATGACATCCTCTTTACAATGTCATGCTTTTAGAAGGTAATGAATTTAATATCTAATCTAATTGTGTTTATAGACTTGGACAATTATCTTGTCCACAGTTTTTCTGATGTTTTTCAGTTTTACGATTTTGTTAATGTACATCTACAGGCTCCCAATCAGCAATCTCATCCCCTTTCTGCTTAGGAGAATATTTAAATTTAAACATTATTTTAGCAATATCAGACTGTCAATATCAAGTGTCAAACTGGGTGCAGCAACAAAAGCAACTTCAGGTGTTTATAACTACCTGTGATCCCCTCCTCCATCTGTATTGTACTCATGCTCAGGTCTAGATAAACACTCTATGTGCTTACAGAAACAGGTGTCAGGCTTCAGCAGGTTGTACACACACACACGCACGTATACAAGCAAACACACATACATACACTCATGGTTAATTATTTATCCACCCACTGTACCGCTGACATACACACCATCCTGCCTGGAGGGTCACCAGAGAAGTTTCTGATGGAGGATCAACAGAAAGGCCCTGACAGAAGGCTTACAATAAATTAGAATAGCATTATAAAAGTGATTTATTTTCATGAATAAGTTTAAACAGTTAAAAATCAAATACTGTCTGATGACATGGATCCCCAAACCTTGAGGAAACGTCATGTGAATCGTGTCTCCACTCCGTCCGGTTAATGCTCCTGACTCTGGGAGCTCGATCTCCAAATGAAATGAAAAACATACTTTAATATTTTAAAAAGGAAGATATTCGATCATTGAGCATAAGTCGAGCCATTTCTCTCTTTGGCCGTAATGAGATGTTTCTGATGTTGTCCCTGGTTTAGGAGTGGTTTAAAAGCAGAAATGTGTGTGTGAAGGCTACTGCAGCTCTGACTTTTCAGCTGAAGTCTCAGAGTCAGCAATGACTTTGCTTCACAACCCCACCAAGGCTGTTTTCATCCCTCCTGTTTGTGCATTTAATTTTTTTTTTTACCAGACTTTTTCCTTCCACTAAATTTTCCTTTGATATTCATAGAAACAAGCATGGACTGTGCAATGTATGGCTGTGAAGTCAGTGTAGTCCATAATATCACATTTATTTATGAAACTAACATTGTCATTGACTTCTTATTCCAAATATTTAAAATTTCTGACAAAATAAACTCTAGGTTTTCCTCGGCTACATGCTAAGAGACATTAGAGCTTGAAATATAACACTTCATGTGTAATCATCTGTATGAGTTCCACTTTTTGAACTGAACTTCTGAAATAAGTTTACTGTTATGTGACACATCAATTTATGGAGTTGGACATGTCTGATCAAATATGAGAAGCTGATTGTAAATGTTTGAAAAGTAGGAACTGGTTATCAAACGTGCTTGTATATTGTCAACTTCCCACAACTTCTGACAGAACTGAACAGACAGAGCGATAAGTGAAGAACATATCTCATAACTCGCATCTACGGTGCACTTGTGCTACGTTTGCGTAACTGTCACGATTTTGCCCTGAAATGCGCACAGTTTATTTTAGATATTGCGCTAATAATAGTCCTCAGAGATATTTTTCCACAGTGTGTGTTTCTGGTGGTGTGGAAGCAGCGAGTCTGGCCGGATCCATTCAGCGCGCGGGGGCGTCGAGGAGCAACATCGAGAAACTGTAAATATTTTCCCCTCCGTATACGATGGGCTTCGAGCAGGAGTTTTTCTCTCTTTGCTGTTTTATAAGGCTTCTATGAGTTGTAAAATATTTACACAGTTCCAGCAGCCGTTGGGAGTCGGTTTTAATTGTTTTCTGAAAGAAAAAAAAGCCCCCCTTTTGAGTTGATTTGGTGGAGTCGGATGAAAACCGAGCTGTGTGTGTGCCACATCTTCCACTAAATGATAAAGCCACTTCAAACTGCTGAGGCCGAGCTTAAACAGAGACGTGTAAGTCCATGCAGCTCAAATACGGCTTTTCTTTCTCACTTTCACCTGAGGCCGCTCAGACTCAGTGGAGCATCGTGTATTTTTGGCTTTTTGCTTTTTCTTTAAACCGCTATAAGTTGACGCGTATAAGTTAGGCTGCCTGGAACGGAATAAAGTGGGAAAGTGGAGCTGAATAAAGTGGACAGTTTTCTAACCAGGAGCCAAACCTGTACAGAGGTAAGTTTTAGTTGAGTTTACTGTATTATTTTTCTACTGTAACGTCCAGTGTGTCACAGTCTGGTCAGTTGGACTTCTGATGCAAGCCAAGACCCGACAGAGGCGGGTTTTACAGACGGACAACACCCATTCTGGACTCTCACACATCACACCTCCTCTGAAAAGTTTATTAAGACACTAGATGTCACAGAGGAGAGTTCATCCCAAATTTTGACACAATTGAACAATTAAAAATAATTTGAATAACAGTAATAATACAGTTTGACAAAAAACAACACCATGGCTTCACTAGTTCCATCTTTTTTTATTATAGTGAAATGGTAAAAATATATATTATACTTGCAGACACTTCTTTGTGTCTAATAAATCAACGTGCACCCAGCTTAAATAGATCTGCTATTTACCAGCATCAGTGGCTTTAAGTTGTCATTTTTTCTACAGGACTTTCCGTTTCTCAGCTTTCTGACCTCAGGATTGCTTTTCTGGCTACATGACCTGATTCTGGCCAAGCTCCCGCTGTTAAACAGATGGCCTCACAGTTGACTCCCAAAAATATTTGGTATATAGAGAAAGTTTATGGTCAGCTTAATAACTACAAGGTGCCCATGTTGTTGGGTTGCAAGACAAGCCCAAACCATGACGTAGCCACCTCCGTGCTGCGAAACCCCCACAGTTTTGCAGAGGGCTTTGCAAAAAACACACAGCTGCCACTATGGACATGATGAAGTCGTGTTATTCCTTATTATTTCCCCAAATGCAACTTTGGAAACCTAAGTTGTGCTGTCCTCTTTTTCAAAAGAGGATTCATCTTCCAGACAACTAAAATGATGGGCATGGCATTGTTTAGAAAAAGTCTTGAAACCCTTCCCAGATTAGGTACTTCTCGAAGGTCATTGTTGATGTCTTTTCACATTGTAATTGTATTAACACACAACTGGATGCTCCAGCTGCCATAATAGAGTTGGTCACACCTCCTGATGACCTGAATCCACACGAAGGAATCTGTGCACTCGATGAGCACAACCTGGTTGCTGCTTTCCCTGTGAACTCCAATGAACATTTCTACTGAACAGGTTAAATCTTGCTTGAAATGTTGAAATTTACAAACTAAAATTTAAGTTTCATACATTCAGATGTTTATGAAATCAATACATTCAAAATGTATTCATTTGACATTTTAAACATTAGCTATTTGCCTAAAATGTTAGTTTTAATAAAGGGGGGGAAAAAGACAAAACTGAAGCAAATGGAAGCAGAACAAAAAGTGTCTGCTTCCAACTTGGCAGCTCTTAAAGTTGAACATTTTAAAAGCACTTGCTGAAAACGTGCTTTGTTTTCTTTGGTCCTAATGTACCGTATCTGGTTTTACTATTCTGTTGCCTTGACTACTGGTGTGTGTCAGGGGACATCATCCTGATCTGCTGCCCGATTTTCACTGACACGGGTAAAGAGAGGCTGGGCTGGAAGCGAGAATTTTCCGGAGGCTCGGTTTTCTCATTTTCTTCCTTATGTTCTGGCTATTCACCCACCTGCTGCAGTATTGACTGCAGGAGCCAGAAATAGTTCAAGATGAACTTTTGTTCATCCACACAAAACAGGAATACAATATGGTCTGTGCTTCACATTAGTTCATATTTTTAGTCTTCTTTAAAAAAAAAAATGGTCAGAAAGCTTTGCCTAAATCGAGAGTTTTCTAAACACATTAGAGCCATGCGTGCTTCTTTGTGTGCTTTGGAGTTTCTGTGCTGTTTAATTTTTTTGCGAAGCGATAAAAGCTGGGTAGCTCTTGAATTGCTACAAAATGGAGCTGTATTTCCCTCAGCCTATTGACTGGCAATGTTGACACCTTGAGATGCCATGAGACCTAAATTCTGAACATCATGGCATGGAGTGCATCCCAGTTTTCCATGTCTGGCATATAACCATTCATATTAGCTTTTAAACTGGTTATATTGATCCTGTGTCCAGACAGAGGGATAAACAGTAGCCTAGCATCATGACCTGTTTGTTCTGAAGATCCTGCAGCTTCCACTTCATCTTCCTAACATGGCGCCTCCTCACTCTGACTCTCATACTGATAGGAGGAACCACAGAGCTCTGTTAGGTTAAAGCTCATCTTCTGAAGTTGGGATACTTTTCCTCCAACAGGTTCCAGAGGAATCACCTCAAACCAGATGTTGGACTGGTTCAACATCACTGTCATTTGTGAATGTTAGAGCCTCATTTTCAACAGTGGAGCTCTAAAGGTTAAAAAAAGGTCATTTTGGAGAAAGTCTCATCAACATCAATATTTCCACTAAAAAAAAAGTTTGATAAAGGAAAAGCCTCTCAGACTCTGAGCCCGACAGCACCAAACTATTTTTTATATTAGACAATTAATTTCATTTCACATAATTATCGCGGTAGAAGCCATTTGTTTGTTGTGAATGACGTATACTCACAAAGAACGAGATAATTAGTCCAAGTTTGTTCAGAAGTAAAACAACCCTTTTAGCCGGGTGAAGCACACCCGTTGCAACGAGCCGAGCAGGGACTACATTAAAAACATAACATTCAGTCCGTTACGATATTAGGTTTTCAGGATTGATATTTATTTTTGCGATTATTAATAAGAGCTCCCCAAAGACAGCGGTGGTTGATTAGTTAATTTTAAACTCCTGCTCTGCTAGTTATTATGGTAATGAACCAAAACGCACAGAATTGCGCAACGCCTTGTTGAAACAATAATCACTGAGATTATTATTGTTTTGTTTTGTTGATTTTTTTTTTCTGTTGTTCTTTAATAAAGTTACGAACGTTTTGATTAGGAGTCGGAAGAGGACGTGCGTCCTGGCGGCGTTCAGTTTGTCACTCAAAACCTTCCGCGATCGACGTGTTGCGCCCCTGCTCTAGCAAAGCACGAAGAGTTCAGAAACGGTATGAAATGGGGAAAAAGCTATTAACTGATTAAGTCGTGTTTTAGATTGTTCTTGAAAAACTAATAAGTCACGGCTTATTAAAATGTGAATACGTGAACCAGATCCTCCTAAACATTGGGCCCTGCAAATATCCCCGAGACAACGCCAAATCACTAACTGCACATTGCGGTAAGATGGCCCAAGTGGCTTACTTACAGCCCAGTCTTTTTCTCCACTGAAAATAATTAAAGCATTACATTGTGCAGCGCTTTGAAGAAGAGATCTGCTTGAACATTAAAAAGCCCGTTTATCCTCTCACTTCCAAAACACTCAGTGTTATTTAAACACAGAGTAAATCATATCAGACAATTTATATATATTTAGAATCATCACTCATCTCCCTTTTAGGTCACTTTTCCCACCCCCCCCTCTATCCTTGTGCATAAAGCTTAAAACAGAAAACAAGCTGAGCCTAAAAACGGAAAACGGCAGTAAAAAAAAAAAAAAAAAAAAAAACTGGCCGGGGGTTTTAAGGAAACATCACAAGG
>NW_015113215.1:302740-303610 GCF_001443285.1 Poecilia latipinna
TCCGAATAAACTGTCTGAACCGAGTGTGTCCGATTCCTGCCTCGAGTTGCCTTCCGACAAAAACCCTTAAAGACAACAAAACGCAGAGTCTAAAGAAACAGCGAGGTGTCACTTCACATGGACTGGGTTACATAGACAATTAATTTCATTTCACATAATTATCGCGGTAGAAGCCATTTGTTTGTTAAATACTTAATGAAACATATTTACCGTGTTTGATGTTTGTTGTAAATGACGAATACTCACAGACTAACGAGGTTATTAGTCCAAGTTTGTCGTTTATTGAACGTTCAGCAACTGTAAAGAGCCACAGCAAAGGTAAACAAAGGTAAAACAACCTGAACAGGTGATCAACTCTAAACCACTGGCACCTTTTTGCTCTCCGTCTCTCTCTGTCATTTAAGCATACCCGTTGCCATGGCAACCTCCTGCGCTCCACAAGCCGACCAGAGATTATGTTAAAAACATTCAATCCGTTCTGATATCAGGTTTTCAGGCTTGATATTTATTTTGCAATTATTAATAAGCCTCTCATGAACACAGCGGTGGTTGATTAGTTAATTTTAAACTTCTGCTCTGCTCGTTATTTTGGTAATGGAACCAAAACGCACAGAATTGCGCAACGCCTTGTTGAAACAATAATCACTGAGAATATTATTTTTGTTGGGTCATTAATTTGAACACTTTTTTTTTTATTGTTGTTCTTTAATAAAGTCATGAACGTTTTAAGCGAGTCAGAGGAGGACGTGCTGATCTCAGCGTCCTGGCGGCGTTCAGTTCATCACCTAATGCCGAGATCGACTCAAAACCTTCCGTGATCGACATATTGCACCGCTGCTCTAGCAAAGCACGAACAGTTCAGAAACAATA
>NW_015113215.1:307848-310054 GCF_001443285.1 Poecilia latipinna
ATCCTTGGTGAAAAAACTTAAAAAAAAAAAAAAGGGGAGCCTAAAAAAGGAAAACGGGAGAAAAAAAAAAAAAAAAAAAAAAAAAACTGGCCAGGGGTTTACAGGAAGCCTACACAGGGCTTTTGGAAGGGGTGGAGGGGGCAAATGCTGCTCTGGAGCTTGTGTGAAGCAGTCTCATTAGGCAAGGCAAACCAGTGGAAATAGTGGACCATGCAGACCAGAGATGGGGCGGGGGGAGTTGGGGACAGGGAGGCTGTTGCTGTGTAATTGAGGAGAATTGCAAACATGGGGCGTAGAAAGGCAATCTCCAGGGGCTGCTGTGTATCAAGGACCGGTCACAAACTCTGAATGTTCGGTTTTCCATGACAGTGAGCATACAGTTTCATCTGCAAAAAGGATGTCTTGAGGACAGTGTCTGCGTCTATCAGCCTTTTCTGTTTCATTTCTCTGTAAGAGCAAAAACAGAGGAGCACATGTCAAATTATAAGCAGAAGGAACTAACCGCCCCTGCTGGAGGTTAAAAAAAGAAAAGCAAGAGCCGGGGACTTAGAATAATCTATTAAGTTGTTTGCCTTGGATTATTTTTGCTACAGTACACCCCTTTTTCAATGAGGATGTACTTTGGGAAGTTAATGTTTAATTTCCGAACATGGTATCTCTAAAACACTTCAGTTTTCCAGTTTGGACCCTGCTGGGCTTTCTTGTGGCTTTGTGGGGATAAACAGCAACGCCCATATTTATGTCTGTTTCTGCTCAGCCTGCACACTGAGCTGTCTTGGAAAAGTCCACTCTCTGCCGCTTCCTCATCCTGTTGCATGTGCGAGAGGAAGTCATACGGTCAGGCTCGCAGGCTAGTGCGTTATTAATGCCGCAGTCTAGATAACAACAAATTGACAGAAATGACATTATGTTCGCAATTCAGAATCAGAGTCGGTGTTCAGTTCTTCTCGACTTAACGCTAAGTTAAGCATTCAAACATTAACACATGTTAAAATAATGAGCACTGAGGATTATTTTTATAAGCTTGTTAATTTTTGCTTTATCATAATCTTCCTAAAAGGAAAAAAAAAACATTTTCATAAACTTCCATTGTGAACTGAAGAAGGTTGATAATAAAGCAGGAACAAACACTAGGGGCAACATTCAGTGATATGAAAAAAAAAAAAAGAAAGTAAAATTCAAACATTGATGTCTAATCATATTTTTAAAACTTGGTTTAGTTATCAAACAAAAATCATAAACCAAAATTTGCTTTGTCGCTCAGTAGGATTTCAGAACAACTTTTGAATCAACAGTAACTGTCTGCTCAAGGTCTTTATGGTTACAACAACACTTTTACAAGCATCTAATTAAACTGAATTGACCACAAGGATGGTCAATTCGGGTAGGATAACCTTTGTTTACATTGGTAACAATAAGCAGTCCAAGTCTTAAAAAAAAATAAGAAAAAACTAGGGTATGAGGAGATGTTTTTTTTCTAGCAAAAAAAGCCTTAAAAACTGAGACATATGCATGAAATCGAAGCTGCTACACTTTGCAACCGTGCTTATCTATTCCTTTTTCTTTCAAGAGCCCCTCCTGCATTGTTGGGATCAAATTCTCACATCTGCTTCTCTCGTCACATCGTGACTCTGCTTCATAGAAGCGCAGGAAATTAAACTTGTGAGACAATTAAAAGAAATGACAGCGCCTGTGTGCATTCACATTCACACCGTCTTCATCTGTTCTTCAAAAAGAATCAGTCTGCTGGCAGCGAAGAGCGGAGCGCTGAGATCTAATATCTTTCAGAAAAAAAAAATATCATTAGAGGGAGTAGGGAGAAGTGGAGGTGTTATATAGAAAGGTTATTATGTAATAGAACCTCTGGTATTGGCAAAGCGACTCATACTGTACAGCTGGAAATAGTCTTTCTTCTATGTGTCATACTTTTTCCATTCTTCCCTACACCCACACACCTCTGTTTTCCATCCTTCCCACTCACACTTAAACAGATACAAGTAAAAAATTAGCTCAGTTTTATCAATTTTTGCCTCCACACTTTAGCAGAAATGCCATTTGCTTAAATTTTACTTGGAAGTTTTGTGTTTTTACTAATCCATTCTATCTATCATGGAAACATTAACTTTTTTTTTTTTTTTTTTTTTTTTCAAAAAAAAACAAAAGGCCTTTTTATATTTTTTTCCCTTTGCCCTTTTTCAACCCCCCA
>NW_015113215.1:310499-354253 GCF_001443285.1 Poecilia latipinna
AACCCCATTATTTCTTCTCTGAAACCATTATTTTTTTTTTTTTTTTTTTTTTTTTTTACAAGTAATCACAAAGTGCCTTTATATACTATTAGCCCTTTGCCATGTTACAGCCACCAATTTCTATGTATTTTATGAAATATGATGGACCATTACATATTATAGTATATTTTCAAGGCAGAATGGAAATAATCATCTTTGTTAAAATACACATTTTAAAAATGTGAAATTGTCTTAAAAATGCATTGCAACAAGACGTTACATAACTAGTAAAAATAATCTGGAAAGAGTCCACAGGTGTTTATTTTTAATTTCGGTTGAAATCCAATTTTGTAAAAAACTACTGAGCATATTCACTAAGAGAAAGCAAAGGAATAAAAAAAGACAGGTCCAGGATAACATTGTAGAGAAGTTTAAAGCAGGGTTAGTTTATTTAAATAGGTTAAATATCTCTGTTTAACCCATCATCAGAAATTTAAAATGTTTAAAATTTGGTCCTGCTCTTACACTCAGAGGTGAGTAGAGCAGGAACACTCGAGTTTGTGCTTGAAACATGACAACATGTAAAAATTGTCTGTATTCAAAAGGTTTTCTGACCATTCTTTGGTGTGTTGCTTTCGAGGTCAGATTCAAAGCTTCCATCATCTTTTGTTCTTGTTTGATAACACAAAGTCAATTCCCTTGTATTTGGAATAAAAACAAATCCGCCTTCACAAATTTCTCTCGCCAGATTACCGTTTTTGTGTTTGCTTACCGAAACAAACCTTTATCTTTACATCATCATGCAAGGTGTCGCTTTCAAAAATTAGATTTTGTTCTGGATGCGCGGTATTAGTGCGTCTTATCATGTCACCCAACCACGAATGCCCCCTGCATACATGAATAAACTGTTTTTGCAGAGTATACCGTAACCATGGGAGCTGAATTCGGACAAACCACAGAGACCAGAGGTGAATAGGCCCAGGTGGCCAGATGCTTTTTAGCCATCGTTTGTGTCTGCTTTTTATTCAGTAAATAAATTCCACCTGCTTAAATTAAATTAGATTACCCATTTTCCCAGGATAGAGGTGATTGTTATCGAGGTGAACGTCTGGTTCTCTCTCAGCTACTGCAGTCTGTGTCAACCTGACCTTTTACAAAGTTGCTTTATTAAGATTTACAATGCGCCCCCAGGATACTTGTCCCCTTTCCAGTGGAGGGCAAGGCTAACAAATTAACCCTCACCACACACACACATACACACACTCAATTATTCTCTCCCAAACATACGCAGAATACTTTCAACAATGACAACATTGTTGAAATCCCTGGTGTTTTGGTGTTGGAACAATCCACCTTTTCTTCATCTGCTTGATTGAGAAGAATCACTAGCACATGTTTGAGAATGAAACACTGTTGAAAACTGAGAAGAATAATTGGTCCAATGAATCTTTTATGAAATTCACACAAGGTTGTTAATGAGGTTTGTTGGTCCCCTGCAGGAGCAGAGGAAGCGGAGCAGCCTTCGACGTGGGGAGCAGTAGTGCGGTTCGAGTAAGAGATACCGACAAGAGAAGGTAGAAGCGCCAGCTCGGCCGTCCGCCTCGTAGCGTTGCATCATGGGGAAGCAGAACAGTAAACTGCGACCCGAGGTCCTGAACGACCTAAGGGAGAACACGGAGTTCACCGACCACGAGCTTCAGGAGTGGTACCGAGGCTTCCTGAAGGACTGTCCCACCGGCCACCTGACCGTGGAGGAGTTCAAGAAGATCTACGCCAACTTCTTCCCATACGGCGACGCCTCGAAGTTCGCGGAGCACGTGTTCCGCACCTTTGACACAAACGGCGACGCCACCATTGACTTCCGGGAGTTCATCATAGCTTTGAGTGTGACGTCGCGCGGCGGACTGGAGCAGAAGCTGCGCTGGGCCTTCAGCATGTATGATCTGGACGGGAATGGTTACATCAGTCGGGCGGAAATGCTCGAGATAGTTCAGGTGAGGATAACGTGTTCTGCATTATAATTGATCGCGTGTTAAATGTGTCAGATTACATGAAGAGGCAGGAAAGGTTTTACATCCACAGATGAGAAAAGACAATAGAGGCTGTCAGAACCAGTTGGTTCTTTAGTATCAGTTACCTTAAACCTTTAATCCCTTCTTGGTTGGTTGTTGTGTGCATTTCTAATATCTAAGGTGTTTTAATGAAATCATTTCCACTGATGCTGAGAGAGACTCACAGCTTACTCCTCCTTTGTTACAGCCTGCAGCTTGCAGGAAGGGTTTCTAAGAATGTGAAGAAGATCAAGGGGAAAAAAAGCCTTTTCTGGAATCAATCTAAAACCAATAACTGTCACAGCTTCTTCACTTTATAATTTTAGTGTCCCTTTTTTACATATGTGCACCTCTTAGAACGTTTCATATTTTATCAGATTACAAAAAGCTCAGGAAGGGGAATTCATTTGCCTGTTACATTTAATAACCGTGCAACACGCAAATTTGACTTTTATTCTAAAGTGGCAGGAAGAAATCTATTTTGCTTGTAGTTTGCCACAAGACATGTAAGGGTCAGAGCACTGACTGCACAAGCAAGCGAGAAATATCGCACATTTACGAGGCAACTGACAGATCATCTGGTGCTTGTGTGCTCCGCTTTGCAGTAAATGGCTTGCAGTAAATCTATCGCATTTTAATCTCTTACAAATAGGGTTAATAGAAAACACTAGCTTTCTATTGGGAAGACTGAATGTCCTTCCCATTCTCTACAAACCTCTATCTACCAAGTCCAGGTTTACCAGGCTTTGGGGAGAAACAGTTTTTCTTTGGCCTGGTAGTTTCACAGGATAGAAAACGAATGACCTCGTAAAACTAGCCTTGTATGTCACTACCATATATGATGCTGAAGTGCATACTCGTGCTCTTAGGGAAACGTGCTGGCATCGTTGTCTAGGTATTTTTTCGGTCAGGAGCCTGCCATGTTTTTAATGCAGATATATCCCCTTAATGATGTACTGTAAAATTATAATAGATTCTTGGATTCAATATTATTCCTTTATTAAAGTTTTGTTGCCTTTTTCCTAAATAATTTTTCGTTTAATCTATCCAGCTGAGATGCTGAATGTTCCAAACCTTGAAAAATGGAAAGTCTTATTGTTATTGTTGAATTTTAATAAACAGGTTTGAGCAGCAGCAAGCGTAAGGTTAATCTCACATAAGAATACATATTTTCCCCACTTAACTCTGCAGCAACAGATATAATTAGAAAAGTCCTCATATACATAACTGCAATCCCAATTATGTTAATCTGCAGGCTATTTACAAGATGGTGTCATCAGTAATGAAGATGCCAGAGGACGAGTCGACGCCAGAGAAAAGAACGGATAAGATTTTCAGACAGATGGACATTGACAATGATGGTAAGACTGGTGTGATGTGTGTGTTTGTGTGTGTGTTGTCTATTATAGGCATGCTATAACTGATTTTTCCTCAGCATTTTCTCCCTAATGGAAATAAGTTGTTTGCCTTGTAAGAAGGATACACGTATTCTTTTCACACCGACCAGAGTACATGGCAAATTGGCTGACATCCCTGCCAGCATGCCTAGGTGGGACCCATGGGGGGAAAAGGAGGGCAGGCCATATGGGTCCCATATGGGTTTGTCCGCGGGTTCCACGATGGCCCCACATGGGTTTGTCCATTTAGGGCCCACAATAAAAAAAAAATCTTGATTCTTGCAAAAGTTTCATTAGCATCCTCAAATTTAAGTTTCCACTACATTGCAAATGCTTCTGCAAATACTTATTTCTCCATCAAGTCAGTTTGTGCTTTATTATTAAGAATTAATGTACTGTTATACTGTTGTGAATGAATTGGAGGTCTAGATAGCGATACACAATCAGACTGCAGGTGCAGTATAAGACTCCATCATTCATTTGGCTCAGACACGAAGAAAGAACATGAGCCAAAGCTGAAGCCTCTTAGAGTTACTACACAACCTATAAAATTGTTTCCAGAGAGCAGTTATTAATTTAATGGCATTACCTAAAGTTTTGTAAGTTGCAAACTTACACCTTCGCTTACAGGCTCTGTTTTCAACAGAGAGGTATTTACTGTAACAGAGCTCACCCACATTTTCTGCATAGATGATCTTTGTAGCAAAAGTTCTCACAGCACATTTTATTTCCACTAAAAATATGCCTAGTCAAGAAAACAGTTTGTTATCTGCCTACAGCCACATAGAGTCATAGGTCTCAAGAAAGTTCCATTATGGATGCAGCGTCATCATCCATATATGGCAGTAACTTCCTCTTCTGTTGGGTGTGCTTTTACTACACACTGGCTCACAAGCAGGCTGATGGAACAGGGGGGTTTCCTCCACACAATACAGAAAACTGGGAACAAAAGCATGGAAAATCAGGAAGAGATAGAGGTATTAGTTTCCTGGATGTCCTCAGCCATTTCCTCTCCATAGAAAGGCAGCTAAACCGGTGGGGATAAACTACAAATGTATAATGTAGAAAATTCAAATTCTAAAACAATTCTGCCAGGAAAAGTTGTGAATTTATTGGTATTCCTAATAATACTTTTAAAATAAATGTTACTGAGACATTTCTTTATGTATAATTTACAAAACATCCTTTTTAGAAACTTCTAATTAGGAAGCTATGACTTTCCGTTCCCTTTGAGTATGAGTAGGACATGACACAGAGGCCAGTTTCTCTTTGCTGATGGCTAAAAGGCAGGACAAGTAATAATCTTGTCTGCATCAACAATGAACAGGATATTAAAGAAGGTTGAAAAACAAATTTTGAAAGCTCATTGCAGCTGAGAGCAGTTTTATTGGGGTTCACTGAAATCTCCTCAACAACAATTTAATGCCATCAACATGGCAACCAAATGGATTAGTAGTGATGTGAGGACAAAAACCTTTTTTATAACCTACCATCACAAATGTAAACGTAAAGTTTGCTAAACACTATTCAGATTTTAAATGGAACTGTGTGCCTCGTTTGGATAAAACAAAATTGTATGTAAATGTAAGTATGACAAGTTGTTTTTTTATGTTTTAGGAAAACAGTTAATATTCTTGAAAGCTTAAATGAGGCGTTTGTTGCTTAAATCAGTGTTTTGAATCTATTTTTTTAAATTGATTGGAATTAAATTTGCCATGTAAGAAATTGCACAAAGCTTTCTGCAAGTAAATATGACGTGTTCTTTGAAAGGACTTTGTGGATTTCACACGTATCGGTAACTGGAACGGAAGTGATTGTGTTGTGACACTGAAAGATCAGATGCTTTTTTTTTTTTGGTTGTTAGCTGACTCGCAACACGCTTCGTGTCGGTTTGTGCTCTGCAGGTAGATTGTCGTTGGAGGAGTTCATTAAAGGTGCCAAGAGCGACCCATCCATCGTCAGACTGCTGCAGTCGGATCAGGGAACCTCCCGCCAGTTCTGAGGACAGAGAAGCCGGCTCTGCTGCATGTGGAAACCTACCGCATAAATCCAGCTTTATACCGTTCCTTACCTCCCGCTTTCAGCTAACACTCTTGTTTACATTGATGTGTCTTCTCTCTGGAGCTGTTTTAATTGAAAGTATTATTTTTGTGCTTTTCCTAAAACTCTTTCCCATTTAGCCGTTTTGGTTAATTTAAGTGCCATATAAGTTTGTATTGACTGGATTCAAAGCTTAAAGTGTAATGGTTACCATTATGTTGCAAAAGGAAACTAATTAAATTACTAAGTATTTGATTCAATTGAAGCTTATTGTGGTTTAAGATAACAGATGCTTACAAAGCTCTGTATGCCTTGATATAGCATGGCTCAGTTATTTGTATTTTTTTTTTCCGATATTGTGAGCATGCTGTTTGTGAATAAGGAGGCAGGGACTGGTTGTTTTTATTCCTTTTTATTTTTGTAACAAAAATGTCATTTTGTTTTCACACAATTGAAATAAAGTCGTGTAAGAAAATCTACACAAGTCGTCCCACAGGTTCTCCCCCCTCCATTGTCCTGGACAGACATGAAGCAAACCCACCCAGAGTCTCATTCACCGGTTGTTGTTTTTTTTTTTAAACAAAGGAAAATATGCCAAGTCAGGTTTAATCATCACCTTTCACAAGTTCACATCTTAAAATTGTTGAAGGCAGCTGAAGAAGGGAGTCGCATTTGGACAAAAAAAAAAAAAAAATCAAAAAACTTGAATGAACCCCCCCACCCTCCTCTCTTCAGCTGACGGCAGCTTTATAAATATTCAGCCTGAAAACATTCAGCAGGTTTGTGAAAATGAGTTTACCTCAGGGACAAACACACACACACACTCTCCTCTCTCTCTTGGGTGACGGATAAGATGGTGTGAAAAACTGCAGGTGACTCTCGTGCGCCTTTTCTGGAGTATTTCAGTAACTGGCCGGCGGGGCCTCCCATTCGTCCACAGGAAGGGGGAGGCGAGGGACAGGACCAGACAAGACCAAACCCAAATCCGTCTGGGTCCGATCCTTACGTTTGGACTCATAACTCGTCCTTGTCAAAGTCCTCGTCCAGGTCGATGTCACTGAGGTCGTATTCCTCCTCCACAGGAAGCTGAACATGACAGAGAGAAAAAAAAGAAAAGGGAATGTTATGTCCAAATCTGAATTCAGCTTTATTGGAATTGGATATTTTCTTGTAATCACATGATGAAAACTTAAAAAAAAAAAAAACTAGGGATGTTTAAATGTTTCCCTTTATGTAAAGTTCAAAATAGCAAGAGCTAAATAATAACTGCACTCAATCGTTGAGGTACATTAGAAAAAAAAAAACTCCTTTATTAATTTAGCAACAGATTTTTTTCAGTAAATAATTTTCTCCACAAAAGCCATTTAGTTTATACGTTCAGCAATAATGTTTGCACTCATATGTACATAACAAATTAAGTGTAATGATTTGGACTTTATACATTAGTCAGACTTTAAAATTCAACATTAAGCATGTTTAAAAAAAATATTTAATGCAGCCAAATATTTAAAAAAATGTAGGCTTCAGTTCAGTCAAATTAGAGACTAAATGATATGCATATCAAACACAGGTATTGTGAGTCTGTCTAGCTTATTTAGATATCAACATCAGCACGTTACTACACGATGATTCAGAGCTAATTAGTGAGGCAAACGTATCGGAACAAAATAAAAAAAAAAACAAACACAAACAAACAGAGCTTTAATCTTTAATCAGAACACACTGTGTTTCATCTCCTCAGCTGCTTTTTATGCAGGCAGTAGTGCTGTGGTTCCTTTAGTATCCAAATGCCATTATGCTAACCAATTGAGACCTTTTCAACCTTTGAAATCTTAACAATCTGACTATGTTTTTGCAAATTGCCTCAAGATGATGTGTTGTGAATTGGAGCTATATAAATAAACCGGATTAAAGTCATCGGACATGAAAGCAGGTACTTTGCTCAGCTTGGTCTGACCGACAGTTTCAAAACTAACGGTACTTGGTAGTGAACGCTGCAGCGGTAGTATGGAGCCCTCTACACTCGCAACAAATCTGAATTTTGTTTGAAACATTTGAGTTAATGATTCTGTTGACTAATTGCAGATAACACAATTAGAAGCCAATTTCAAACAGCTCCTTTTAAGACGCGATGTTAGTTTTATTCTAAATAATGTTAATAAATGAAAGCCACTTCATTTTCTCTTAAGATCTTAACAGAAAATCCCATCTTTATAATGTTCCTTTCAGAGCACCAGTGCCTCGCATTAGAAAACTGATGCAGCCGCACTCACCTGCCCGTCCTTCCCATCCCAGGCTTCTACAGCGTTAATCTTTGGCATGACTCCGCCTCCCAGTGTGGCGGTGGAGCCTCGGCCCACGGAAAGCTCCCTGAAAACATCAGCGACACCAGGTCCTCCATTTACTCTGCCTTTTGCTTTCTTTGGCTAAAGAAAACTAGAAAAGCAGGAAAAGTGCGCCCTCTACCTGAGGAACTCGTGAATGCCAGTCTCACTGAAGGAGCCTCTGAGGAGAGCGAATTTCATCTTGCGTGCATTGATGGCGGCCATGGCCGGGTAGCCGAATCCGCCGATTCCTAGAGAGGTCTCCAGCTCCAACTGAGCGCCGGCCTCCGTCCAGAGCCAACTGGAAATAAAAACAACAACAACAACAAAGATCAGAAAACTGTAACTCCGATTGACATAAAGTAATATTCCATAGCATTAATCCTCACCCCCACAGCTTCTTCTTATACTTTTCTGCCATCTTTACCATCACATCCAGATAACCATTTCTACCAGATGCGCCTGTTTGGAAACATCAGCAGAATGGTATTAGGATTTGTGTCCGAAATTTGCGTTTCATATTTTTGATTTAATTTGGAAACAAAGTTTTAACATGAGTGGGGGAAGAAAAAAAAAAGAAAAAAAAAAAGACGCATTTCAGCACCTGTGTCCAGGATGTGTGGAAGGACGGCAATTATACACAGCTGACTGTCTTCACAGGTCTTCTTCAAGACGTCTTCATTAAGGATCTGAGAGAGAAAGTTCATTTTAAACTCAAAGTATTTTCCGTAAAAAAAAAAAAAAAAACAAGGTTCATATGAATGTTTTTTTTAAATGCAATTTTACACATTTTCAGATCAATATTTATCAAATAAAATTTGCTAAATTATTACATTTCTTTGTTTTTTACAAATACACAGAAAATCTCTAAGAGTATCAATGTTTTAAATATGAAGCCAGAAACATTGACAGACTGCTGCATGCTTAGATCAACAGATTATAAACAAAAAAAAAAAAAAAGGGGGAAAAATAAAGTAAATCCTTTTAATAAGTCTTAAAACCTTAATTTTTCCAAACCAATGTTTTGTCATTCCAGTGCTTCTTGAGGACGGACTGAACACTGATTAAAGCTTCCATTTCAGTCACAGCTTTAGCTTTAATTGTACAACACCTGAAGCAGTCATACTTGTTGCCACAGTAACCAACTAAAGTGATTTGTAGGAGGCGGATGATCACACTGACCTCCAGCAGCTCAGGAGCAGGGGCGTTGTCAGAGAACAGATCCATGGCCTTCTCGATGATGTCCCCTCGGGTTCGGCCTCCTTGGTAGTCCTCGGGCTCCTCCCCTTTACGGAAAATTTTGATTGTGGGAAATCCGGGGATTAAAAAAAAAAAAAAAACATACAAAAACATTCCTTTAATACCAGTTTCAGCTGTCTGATGTGGGAAACATAAACACAAAAAGGCAAGGCATTGTTAATGCTTAAAAATATAACATCCACGGAGGGGGATTTCAGGACAGACGTTTAAGCCACCAAATATAAAAGGCTAAATCTTAAAAATGCATGCACTATTTGGCTAAATATCTTAGCAGTTTTTTCCTTTATACAAAAAAGAAAAAAACAACAAACTGGAACACAGAAGACATTTTCCTGAGTTTTCTCTTTCCAGTACTCCATTACTCTATACAAGTTTCACCCACTAAGCTTAAACATCCAGTGAATGCTTAACACCAGATATTATATCAAAGCATTCCATTACGTTTGTGATTTTTCACACACCTAGTTTCCAATGATGCATTTAAAATATTTTGCAGCTCTAAATCACCAAAACGTCTGCAGTTGATCACTGAACAGCCAAGGCTTTGATTTTAGATGCTGAAATATTTAAAGCAGAACACCACAGTCTCCCCTCTGCTTTTCCTTATAGATGTGAAACTCGAGCAATCCCTCATTAAGCAGCTTTATAAAGATATTTAACCTCAGCATCCAACTTTGGAGAAAAGATGCAAACCAGGTAACCGTTTTCTCACACCGACATTTTGTTTTTCCCAAGCAGACCAAAGCTCTGTGTATGTAAAGCTAAAACCACTGGAAATGAGATGCACTGGTAGAGAATACACAGCCCAGTTTTGCACAGATATCAGGGTTATTTTGCATTTGGAGAAATGATGACACGGCGTTGAGTTTTTAACTCACCCCGTAGCGGCTGGACACAACCTGATGTACGGTAGCGTCCACAGCCCCAAGGCGAACTTTGCCCTTGGTCTGCTCCTTAACAGCTGTGGCTGCAGCTGCCCACTCCGGCTCCAGGCTGTGGAGGAGGACACAGTGACCGTTACAATAAAATAAAAAATAAAAATAAAAATTCACCTCAAATCAAATTTTTGTGCAAGGCTCATGGTTTCTAGTTGTGGAGTTGACAAATTTCACAACTTCTTGAAAAAAATGTAGCTAAAAATGTGTGCTTTATTCTAGTGGCCGGACAAATCTGAGTGATTTAAGGTCTGCATGTTGCATAGTAAGAGGGTTTTATCTTGTTTGATGCGACGAGACCATTAGCTACTTACTTCTTGCAGTGTCCGCACCAGGGGGCAAAAAACTCCACCAGCCACACGTCGTCGCTGTTCAGGACGGTCTCGTCAAAGTTGTCGTCGGTGAGCTCCACCACGTCCTTCTTGCTGCCACCGCTACTCTGCTGGAAAGTAAGAGGAAAAACCTTTCATTTCCATCACTTCCATTAAGAGAGCAAATGCTTCAACGGGTTCCCAGTGGTTAACTTACCTGCTTGTTGTAGCTGGAGCCACCAGACTTTCCGCTCAGCCTCTCTTTGACGAGCGTTCTCAAAGCGTTCATTGCTCCATCGACGATCGCCTGACTACTGCGTCCTCCTGGTGGCATCAAAGATTTAGTCATGGCATTATGCATCTTTAAACGTGTGGTTATTAAATCAGCCACAAATCATTTTATGATAGCATCAAATAAAAAAAAAAAAATCAAAACAAAACAAAATGCACTTCTAATACTCACCTTGGTATTCCTCTGGTTTATTTTTATTTGCTCCAAAGACCTTGATGGTGGGGAACCCTCTGACGCCATATTGGCCTCCCAATGACTTGTGCTGGTCAGCATCTACTGCCCCAACCTTCACAATACCCTGAAAGATTGATATAGACACATTGGCTCTGTTTAGTGTAATTAGACTACATTTAGTCCAATTAAAAGCGTCAACGTTTGCATGACAAACGTGAACATTTTATGTGAATCTACATGGAGGATTTTTGTTAAACAAAGAAAGAAGTATTGACATAAAACAGCACTTAAGAATGAGCTGCAAGCCATAATCTTAGCTACATCTTTAGCATCCGTTAGTCTCTTTTGTAGGTGTATTACCATAGTAGAGTACATCGTTTCAACTGGAGTAAGCTGAGTTTTACATTTACGTTTTTGCTCTCTAGTGAAACCGTTTCCGTCAGAAGGTGTGCATAACCATTTATACCTGCAAATATAACCACCAGAAAACTTAACTGGAGCTTAGTCGATTCACCATTACCGAATCCAGCAGATAAAAACAAAGAGAATGGTTAATCTGTGCTGCAAACTGACAATTTCATTTTTTTAATTTGGCAGCATAACTTTACTTTTGCCACAGAATAACTTAATTGTTATTAACTTTTTTGTTTTTGAAGAAGGTTTCTGCTGCCGAGCCGTCATGAGGAGTGTGTTGTGGTATTAGAACGAAACATTTTTATTCTGCTGCAACAAGAAGCAGGTTTGGAGATTTTGAAACTTCAGATAAAAATATAATCACCCAGCCCCTTCTTTTTCCTCAACACATATCAGTATAACTCTACTTTTCTAGTCTGATCAAAATAAATGCAGAAGGAAGAAAAATGAGGTGCGACGGCTCCGTTTTTACCTTGAGGGCTGTTGCTGCTTTCTTCCACTCTGGAGCAAGATTTTGACAGTGGCCACACCTATGAGAAAAAAAATGGAAGAAAAGGAAAAAAAAAAAAGCAACAACAAATGATTGACCAAATGACCATAGATTTCTGCAATTAGAGACGCACAAACTGCATCAGCAAAAAGACTGGAATCAGACAAAGTTTTTTTTGGGTGAGCTCTAACAGCAGACACTGAATATCTGCTTATTCTTTTCATATTCAATAAATTCATCAAAACTAAACATTTTCCCCTCTGTATTTGTTACAGTCATAGACAAGCAAAATGAATAAAAAAAAATCCTTGAACTGCTCTGAGACTCATACATCAAAACACTGTAAAATCTGAATCTTCCTCAGTTTTTGTCTTTAATTGAGGGTCATAAGCTCTAAAACTTTTAATGCCAACAAAGGACAGAAATCAACTCAACAGTTATACTGCATTGTTCTTTCAGATGAAAAACGCAAACTTGTTCACCTCATCTTTTTGTGTGGGTTGTGCTCGTCACAGCTAAAAAGTGGAGAGCAAGTTTTGCATACAAGCCTCGTTTTGTTTTTGTGATTCATATGTAAATGCTTAAAAGGGAAGGAAATGCCTCAAAACAGGCGACTGTCACCCAACCACAAATCATTTCTTATAAAACTACTACTGCCGCATCATTACTGTGATCAGTGAATGCCTACATCTGTATGAACTCACCAGGGAGCATAGAACTCCACCAGCCACAGACTGTCACTCTGGATCACCTCCCTGTTGAAGTTGGACGGTGTGAGCTCAATAACATCATCACTGGAGGAATACATGGCTTGGACCGACAGGACCAGCGAGCAGCCCAGCATTCCTACAACACAAGGTAAACAACCAGAAGGTTCATCTCAGCGACTAGTTATGTTAAGTCAAATAAAATAAAACACCAACTACAGAAGGTTGCTAGAGGACAGCAGAGGACTGTTCATGCGGAGCTACAGATATGATTTTGAATCATTACATAAAATATAAAAGGCCTACTGCTGCACCGAAAGTTAGCCCGGCAAGCTAACAATAATAGCTAAAAACGCACTAAAATACTTAAAACACTAGCTCCTCCTCGTTACTAATGTAGCATAATAGTATTATAACATTCTCTAACTTACAACTCACCGAACAAAAGCGGACTCATGGTTTTAACTTCTCTCTGCTCGTCTCCTCGATTGAAACAACACACAGACTGCCGCCGCTGCTCACCCTCTCACAAAAGTCTATTGCAGACGAGGGGGAAAAAAATCTCACCGTGGCCCACGCTGATTGGTCCGTTATCAGAGACGGTGAGATTAGACCAATCAGCGTGCGCCGTGTAGTTTTCAGGAGAGACTCATGAAGGAAAGGAGGAGGATGGAAGCAGTATACTTTCGCTGCACCAGGATGTGTTAGATATGACTAGGCTGACTCATTCTTAAAATTTAATGACAGCAGAAAACTTTTCCCATTTTTTTACACATCAAACCCCAAAACTTTAGTGTATTTTGTTTGGATTTTAAATGACAGATTAACGTAAAGTAGAGCATAAATTTGAAGAGGGATAAAAATGACAGCAAATAATGTTCTGAATTTAGTGTCCATGTTTTAAGAGTACTGTGTGTTTAAGAGTTCATTTTAATTTGATAACACGAAATAAAATCACGTGAAACCAATTCAAATAGAGTTACCGAATAGAATCCATCTCTGATCATCTAATGAATGAACAAGCTTGTTCATTGATCATTTGTGAACAAACAACATCTTGAAGATCAAGCCAGGCAGGGAACACAGCAAGTATAAAGTTTCTGGCTATAATTGCATCAAAAGGTGTTCAACAAGGTGTGCAATGTTCAGATTATCTCCAAAAATGTGTGAAAGCAGTCCATCTTCTTGCACTTTACAATTAAGCACTGCTTTTCCTAATCACATAAACAATAACATATTTTGTTTACTTACTTTAAGGAGACATTAATGAAAATTTTTTCAAGTCACACGGGACAAATTTAAGTTAATAGATGTTTCTGATTGTAATAACCTTTCTTTAAAAAAAAACCCAAACAAACAAAAAACAATACAATCTCTCTTAAATTAAAAATAATTATCCAAAAATAATATTTTCAACTACATTTATTCCACATTGATAAACAGAAAAATAACTGAAAACACAGCATTTAAATTAAGGTAAAACATATCCATAAATTCATCAGTTTTTTTTTTTTTCCTGAACTGTTTAGCTCTTGAAACCCACAACTTTCACACACATGTAGTTTCTCTTTAAAAAACAATTTCAAAACAATAAATGTTAAACAAACAAAAAAGGGGAAAAATATTCCACGAAAGCACAAAAAGCACACTATTAAGTGATGAGTAAAACAGATCAGATTGATTGGTTGTGATTAGTGCAACAAAAGATGAGCTGCTTTGGAACGATGTGACCACTAGATGGAGACAAAGTCCAATACTCACTGTACCCAAGTCTTAATTCAACTAGTAAAAAAGTGTTCATTTGTAAAATATACAGTTTGATAAATAAATAAATAAATAAATAAATAGTTATTTGTCACTATTTTTGTAACCACTGTAATCCGTTCTTTTCTCAGACACAGTCACAAATGTATTATTCATAGCATGTGTATGTGTGTGTGTGTGTGGTATTTGTGTTTGTTATTCGTGTTATTTGTCTGAAATAAATGATTCATCCATTCACTCACGTCCTTCTTATGAGCTTTACATTAATTTATCAGATCAGCTGTCAGTTCATCATTGTCGTGTTAAAGGCCAAATGACTCACTGGTCTGCGTTACTGGTAAAAAAAAAATATCCCTACTGTAAAAGCTCTTCATCTTCATAGTGCTGTTAGAACTGTTGCTGAGAAGCTTTCAGTTAGAGTTTCATGATGACGAACCCAGTATGGATGACAGGACGGCCACATTTTGGTCTGACAGAGCAAGTCTTGTGGATATTTCATCTCAACAGGTTGCTCTCGTGTTGCGATGGAAAGCTGCAGTTCTCATCTGCAATTTCGTCAAGCTAACACCTCACAATGCTTCCCATGAAGCGCGGAAAATTGCGATCCGCAGCGCCTGGCTGCACTGCGCCGCGTCCGGACAGTAAACAGCAAAACACGCAGCAATCGTGTCACAACCGGAAGTTGAGAAATCATCTTTAGAAATAAATGTGGGTGGGTGGACATGTCGACTTCTGAGTCGACTTCAAATGTTTATAATTTCGATGTTAAAAGTGATAAGTTTGAGAAAAGAGAAGTCCAAATTTCGATATAGACAGTAATTATTTTGGCTTTAAAGTTTGGATTATGTCTTGGAATTTCACAAGTTAGGAGAGCCAGAGAACCCTTCTTATCTTTTGAGTGTTTTATTTTTGAAATCCCGGCCGGAAGTTTGGATTTCAATCACTCTGAATTGACAACAGGCGCACTTCAATGCCAACTTTTGCAGCGCGCACAGGCGCACTGTTGTCTGCCAAACAAGGCTGCATGGAACTGACAGGACTTCATGCTGCAGTCAGGTCGAAGAAAACAGATTTTCTCTTTCATAACTAATATATACACATATACATTTAATCTAGAGGAATCTAGCGGCTACATAAAGCGCGCCAGGGCGCCTGGTGACATTTTCTGTGGAGATCTCATTCAGTTTCGAAGCGGGGCAATCTTCGGAATAATGTGGGGAATCCAGAGAAGTCGGTACGCGGACTGCAACGGCTCTGAAGCGAGTGAAGAGGCGGAGATCGTGGTGAACATCGGCGGAGTGAAACAGGTGTTGTATGGCGACGTGTTGAATCGGTTCCCGGAGACTCGACTGGCAGAGCTGGTGGACTGTTCTCTGAAGTCTCCCGAAGAGATATCCTCATTGTGTGACGATTATGACCCAGACACCGGGGAATTTTATTTTGACAGGGACCCCGAGGCATTCAAGTGTATAGTGGAGCTGTATTATTACGGAGAGGTACACATGAAAAGGGGCATCTGCCCGATTTGTTTCATGAAGGAGATGGACTTCTGGAAAATCGGCGCAGATTTTCTGGATGAATGCTGCAAAAGCCACCTTAAAGAGGTCCAGGATGAACTTGCGGAGATCGCAGAGAGAGTGAGAACTATCTTGGTGGACAGAGAGGGAGACCCGTCGGCAGGAGGCTGCCAGCGCTTCCAGGCGTCGCTCTGGAGGCTGATGGAGAAGCCGGAGTCCTCAGTGCCTGCGCACGTCATTGCCATACTTTCTTTCATCTTCATCCTCGTCTCCTCCGTGGTGATGTGCGTCGGGACAATCCCCGAGCTTCAGGTGGAGGACTCCGAAGGCAACCTCACTGAGCACCCGACTCTGGAGGTCATCGAGACGGTGTGCATCGGTTGGTTCACCATCGAATACCTCCTGCGTCTGATCTCCTCTCCAAACAAGCTCAAATTCGTCTTGTCCTTCATGAACATCATCGACTTCATGGCGATCATGCCCTTCTTCGTGGTGCTGATTCTGACCTCCTTCGGCGCCGGAGTGATGGAGCTGGCCAACGTGCAGCAGGCGGTGCAGGCTTTGCGCATAATGCGCATTGCGCGCATCTTCAAGCTGGCGCGCCATTCGTCCGGTCTCCAGACGCTCACATCTGCGCTGAAGAGCAGCCTGAAAGAGCTGGGTCTGCTCCTCATGTACATGGGGGTGGGGGTGTTCCTCTTCTCAGCGCTGGGCTACACCATGGAGCAGAACCACCCGGACACGCTATTTACCAGCATCCCGCAGTCGTTCTGGTGGGCTGTGATCACCATGACCACTGTGGGCTACGGGGACGTGTACCCTAAGACCACTTTAGGCCGGTGTAACGCGGCCATCAGCTTTCTGTGCGGGGTCATCGCCATAGCGCTGCCCATACACCCCATCATTAACAACTTTGTGCTGTTTTACAACAAGCAACAGGTGCTGGAGACCGCAGCCAAGCATGAGATTGAACTGATGGCGCTGCGCTCCACTGAAGGCGAACTGAGGGCTGCGCCCGAGCATCATGAACATGTTTGCGGTACCCGGGTTTGGGACTCCTCCATGAGCTCCTGTCACAGCGATACGTTCCTACCTCTGCTGAAGGACACCAGCAGGGGAGGGCCGAGTATGCAGACCCCGAGCATGGAGACTAGCTTTGAGAGCACAGCAGAAGCCTCAGAATATTTCATCTCATGAATTTGGAAAAAAAAAAAAAACTGTCTTATCTGATAAGAAAAAAAAAAAATCTCCACAAGATGATCTAATCACTATTTTTTTGAAGTTCTATAAATGTAAGGGAGATTGGTTAAGGATTTGAAAACATCCCCGCTCTCAACATAAGATTAAACAGAAAAATGCATTAGCTTTGGACTTGATAAACTCACAGTGAACCCAGATTTGCATATGGCCGCCATTTGAACAGCCATATAGGCATCTTACTTCAGCCAACATTTATGTATGCTGCCTAAATAGTTAGAATATTACCTGATAAAGGGGGTCCCAGTAAGTATGCAGGTCACATTAGGCTCAACAACAACATTATTTGCAACTGAGGGGTTATGGCCGTTTTTTCTGTCCTGGCAGCAAAAATTTCCATGTGGGACCACAGGTGTTGGGAAAAGTAATATTTACAAGGCCTTTTCAAAGTCAATGTGTTTTTGCTGAGTCATATTATTATTACATTTGTTTTCATGTTGGAAATATGAAAGTAAACATTTACACATTGGACTCATTATGCATATGCATAAGGCTGTAGGAAATGGGCTGAAATTATTCCCCACATGTGTTTTGCCGCAGCTTGAATAATTGCCCCATGTTATTTGCCTGTACTTTGCCTATTGCAGGGAATCCATGTTTCCTGAAAGGTTTTCCCTATGCCGGCATCTCATGCCAGCTGCCATTTACATATGTGGCCCAAAAGGGTTGGAAATATTGAAGCTTTTGCTCAGTTGCAGTTGATTCACTGTGAAAAGAAAATGTAACTTTGCCTTTTTCAGTAAGTCCCTATTTAAAGAAGGTTTTTCTTTGAAAAGCCGCTGCATCTTATCAAAGTTAACATTTACACATAATGCCAGTAAGCTATGGGGTTTAAAATGGGCCTCAGCTGTGCTAAATGCCCCCATGTTATTTGCCTATATGCCAGTCCTTTGATAGATAGCAGTGGGTTTATGTTTGTTTAGCTGTTCTGTTCCAGCAGTCAGTTTTTCTCTCTTAGTCATGTCATGAGTGAGTGCCAATATTTAAGAAATGGGGGCCATTTTGATAGGGCAAGGGTTGAAAATAGGCCCTACATGGGAATGTATGCAGGTTATACGTTGTATGTTTGCTCTTATTTGATGTAACTCAAATCCGAGTACAAAGATTACCCATATTTATCCACTTCATCTATTTTGAATGTATGAGACCCCACAAGGACATTTTTAGGATCTCCTTCTGGTTTTGCTGAAATGAGGTTCATCTAGTAAACCCAAATTGGACCCATACATGAAGCACATTGTGAGCTCACACCCACCTACTACAGTAGCCATCAAGTCTGAGCAAAATCCACAAACACATACTGGCTGTGATTTAACACTCCCATACAACTAAATTTCACTTATACTGTAGATTGGTTTGTAGCTTTTTTTTTTTTTTTTTTCCCATGTGAGGCAGCTTGTTCAGGAGAAAATAAAAAAAAAAGTCAAATACATCATGATAACTGTATAAGCATAACAAAAAAGAAAAATCTGATTGTACTGTGAGCTTGTGATTTAATTATGTACATTTCACTGGAGTTGCTGGAAGCATGGATTTGGAGATGCAAGCCCTCAAGGACTCTTATATGTTGTTTATCACCCGTGATTTACATCAACGTGGTTATTGTTTCTGTGTCAGTGTAGGGTGAAATCAGATGAAAAATGCACAAGAGTTTTTGAAGCAGCTGCATCATTTGCCTGACTTTTTGTTAAGCAGGTTTTAGGGGCTTCAAATGTTCCTCTTCCTCCAGGGTTTGTTCCATGTTGCCATCTTTCTGCTGATGAAAGAAGCAAAAATCGGGAGGTGGAGAAATCCCAAAACACATGACTGTGCTCCAACAAAATCATCAGTAAAAAGAAACATGAAAAAAAAAACCAACAACGAGGAGTTGTGTGGAATATGTATTTTATTGTGATTAAAGTTGAATGCAGCATTTTTATGCTTCATGCCCCAGATTTCTAAATTATCCTGACAGGTGCCATTTTTAAAAGGAAATATTTCACAGTTTTGAAATGCCTCAACTCCTACACTGACAAGTCTGAATGATGTTGACTTTGCCACACAAATAGAACAGTCACTTTAACAGTTAGCTGGCACAGCAGGGATACTGCAATGCCCGACATGTCACGGCATGATTCAAGCAAAGTCTGTACATTTTTGCAGAGTTTTTTTTTTTTTTTTGTGACATTAGGGTCATTAAATCAGTAAATTAACAATCTTTCCACAGGAAAAATGAACAGAAAGAAGAAGGAGAAGAGAAAAAACGCAATCGATGAGGACTTAAGAGGCCTGATTGTAGGTAGACTGATGAGTTGATTTGTTATTTTAAAGCAGCTGAATTTGGAGTAAGTTCACAAATATGTGCTGGTTAACTATTTTCTTTTTTATATTAAGAACATTTTATTCAGTGGTTGCCCAGTGAATTACTTGTCAGAGTCAAACATTGGTTAGTTTCAGTGACTATTTGGTGAATCACACACAAAAAAAAGATTCCTATAAACAAATAAATATATGCATATAGTTGAAGCTCTATGGATTCTTTTCAAGAAATGATACACTGACATGATCAATATGTGTGCACAAAAATGGCACAATAACACTGCTTAACATTTTTAGTGGGATTGCCATCAATTTTCTTAAAGACATTTTAATAATTGTTCATTCAAAAAAGATTAGACATAAGTGCATCTGGGAATGTCATAATGTACCGTATTTTTCGGACTATAAGCCGCTACTTTTTTTCCCACACTTTGGGAAAAAATAGCCCGGTGCGGCTTTTCTGTGGATTTTTCTTCAACTGCCAGGGGCCTCTTTAGCAGAAAGTGAATCATTGGAAGTTAAAATTGGAAATCAAAGAAGAAACCGCTGATTTTCATTTAGAACAAGCACATGCTAGCAGCAGGCGCGACTGAGAAATGTTTTCACACTCATATCCCCTCATCATGGAAACAACACGAAGAAGTTCATATGATGCCGCTTTTAAGTTGAAGGCTACCAATGTGGAAGTACAGATCGATAGCTGCTGCACGTAAGGTTGGCGTGAACGAATCCCTGGTTCGGCTTTGGAGACGAAGGGCTGCGTCCTTAATAGCAGATTTATTAAGAAAACCGAGGGCGGCGGAGATACCAGCGGCTTTTTGCCAGATGTGGCTTATAAATGTACGTTTCGGTAAATATATACAAAAATAATTGATCGGCTATCTATCTATCTATCTATCTATCTATCTATCTATCTATCTATCTATCTATCTATCTATCTATCTATCTATCTATCTATCTATCTATCTACTGCTGATCTTAGCTTTCTTGACTTTTTATTTTATCTGTGGTCTAATGCATCCAGTTGAATAATTATTTCTTCACAAGAATTACATTAAAATAACTTTAGTTTCTTTGAGAAAAATCGCTGCCTTTCAAGTGTTAAAAATGTAGCATCACAGGCACATACATGACAATGGTGAACCCCCCCAAGCCAACAACTAAAGTAGATAACATGTTTAAGATCAATTTATTATTATTTAGAGAATAAGATGCAGGACATTACTGCTCTACCAGTGACGAGGTTTGTGAATATGTCACTTCTACAACATGTCAATTTGGAAAAGAGAAACTTCTCCACCACCTCCTCCTCTGTGATGTTCTCAACTGAGCTCTAAGTCTTCTGTTCTGCAGCCTGAAAGCGAGAACATGAAGGTGGTCAGGAGGGAAGGGGACTGTTCAGACTGTCCACCCACTCACATCTTTTACTCCACAGCTATCTCCTCTGGCCAGCAGCAGATTCACACATGTCAAAGCCAGAGAAGAGGGCCTTTGTTGGCGCTGACAGGTGAAGGGAGGAATGTGAAAAGCATCCATTGTGCAACGGCACAATGCTCCCCTCACAGCAGATGCACATGCAAATACACACGTGTACCGTCAAGTTCAAATTTAGATCCACAATCGCATGTGTGTCCAAACATCACTCCTCTCCTGTCCGCCGCCTACCCACATCAGCAGACAAATGATTGCACTCACCCAAATCCAGCCCTGTTTCGTCTTTACACTTGCAGTCACGTGTGATGTGCTCTGCAGTGACCTGCCGTGATCTGCCAGCTATTCACAAGTTTTAACACCCACATGTTGCTCGTTCGTTGCATTCTGTGGGTGTTTGAGACAAGCAACAACAGATAAAAATGCTCATTATCCCCTCACCAAAAAACAGATATATTAACTTAACCAACCAACAGCTTTCCTCTTGAAAACAGCTGATTTAAAATGAAGCTTGTCTAAACTAAAATCTAGAAGAGACTCCAATCATTTTTAGCATCTCTGTTGGCATAAATGGAGTCATTATGGCCCCTTTTCTGAATTACTTTATTATATTCTGATGTTTAATGTGATACTTTTCTTCACAATGGGTAAAACTGCCATGCCAGTAAATAATTGTTTTTAATAAAGTCACTTTTATGCCATAATTATTCCCACTTTGCTATTGCTTCTTGCAACCCTGTACCTGCCATGACAGCACTTCTTTGTCCCCTATTGAACTTCACAAGGTTGGAGAATACATTAAAAATGTCTCGGTATTTCAAATAGCAAACGACGCTATGTGATTATAATGTTCCCGAGGCCCACAGTAGCACAGTTCCTCTACCATGCTTAACACTGGCCGAGGAGCTTGTCCACAAATTTATTGTTTGATTCACGTAAAACAAAACTACGTGCTGGTTGCTATAAAGCTCAGCCTTGGTCTCATCTGACTTTGATTGTCAGCTGTCTTGGCAAAAATATTTAAAGGTGAAAGAAAACATCTAGTTGTGAGCTTGATCCAATGATGCTGTCCATCAGAGTGGGAGACCCACAGCCAAAGACAACCTGAGACAAATATGTTCCCTAACATGACCTTGCAGCAGTGATTTCTGGGAAAATTGTTCAGGACTGCTGCTGCAGAAGTGTAGATTCTTGTGCTCTCTTGGCCAGCCACAGGAGCTTCCACTGCTGTCTGCCTCCTTCCTCTATCCCTGTTTTCAGCATCCGACTCTAATAATAAACACGTCAACACTTGGAACCTGCTGTCAGATTAATCGATGGACTGATATGTCTGTTAGATCTGTCGGACAACATTTTGCTGAGGCAACAAGTCATACTGATTGACATCTTCTGTTGCGGAGTGTCACAGAAGTTGTGAGACGTTCCAGGTCTGTATGAATTTTTAGAATCGTTATGCAATTATTTGCGAGACTTAAAGGTTGCAGTTTTACACCGACAATGAGCTAAAGAATGGGTGAAAAACAGGAGCATCTGGAAAAGACTGACTGAAATAAGGTGGTTATACTGAAGGGAGGAAAATACTGTAAAGCAAAACAGGCTTAGCGAATAACAATAGATTGTGGCAGCATGAAGCTGGACTGAACTACACCAACTGACTCTGCAGGAAATGGGGAAACTAATTAAACACAAGTAAGTGCCATAAAAACAAAGTTAAATCTAAAACACATAACTCCAAACATAATAATCAGAACATTGAACTGAGAGTTTTCACTAAGTTTTCCACCTTTCTCTAACAGTTAACAATGAGTTAAAGGTAAAGGTCATTTTATCTAGATAGCACATTTTCAGCAACAAGGCAGTTCAGAGTGCTTATGAGTAACATAAAAATGTTGCATGAGTCCAAAAAGAGATGAGCTGCATGTACTTTTCAAGGTTTTGTGTTAAAAAAAAAATCAAAAACAATAATTTCTCAATGTGAGTTGAGTAAGTGAATAAGTTTGCTCAACTTAAAGGTTTACATAATTGTTTTCAGCACAAGATTATACACGTGGTCCTAAAAAGGCAGTTTGAGAAGCAAATAACACAGGCACCTAATTTGTATAGATTTATGACTATTATTGTTATATCTTGCAATAATTCCAGCAAAAAATACACAGAATTATTCCGATCCCCCGGCTTTTTCATAGCTCTCAATGGGTTCCTGACTCCCTGCTTTAAACATCTATTTTAGTGCTTACTGTCAGTGTTTACATTAGCCCGCCTCAGATTTTCATCAACAGCTGCATGCAGAGAAGGCTGATAGCAGTCATCTGCAGTGCATGCATGTCATGTTTGTTCAGTTCGACGCCGCCGTGGGAACAATCCCGCGTTACCGCCCGGCGTCAAGCCCGTGTGATTCTGTACATAAACACTCAGGCCGAACCTTTTGTACGCTTTCAGAGCAGATTTACTGTGCGCTCCAAGCAGATGGAGGGGGTGTCACCAGGAGAGCTGGTGTTGGTCAGCTTTCAGGAAATCAGTGCGACTCCTGAAATGTCACGTTATGTCCAGTCGAGCCTCGGGGCTGATTGTTGAGTGTTGACGTGGCCGGTTTTGAGTGTCACCCAACAGTTTCGATGACAGCGCGGAAGCACAGACTTGTCTCCCTCTTCCCTTCTCCCTCGACCTTTTAGTAGGGGGAGATTGTCAACACCTGTTCCCCTTCTAAAAATAGGGAAACCCCTGTGCACAAATGAACGGACACAGACAAACTCAGACAAATCATGTTGCAGAGTGGTACTCTTTTTTTTTTTTTGCCGTAGGGGAAAGACTCATCTCACCAGTTTATTTCAACAAACTTGAATTTTATCATATCGTCAAGAGATAAAACCTGCATTTTTATCCTGCTGGAGTAAGAATGCATGTGCAAAATGCCATGGCTTAGCAGCCTGCCTCTCGGAGGCATTTCTTCATTCAAGAGATATTTACAGTTGCCGGAGAGGGAAAAGGTAATCTCCCTGATGTCAGATTCTGAAGACGACAAAAAATAAAAATCATATTCCGGGAGATGTTGTTGTTGCTTTAACAAGGAGTGTTTTAAATGCATGCGTAGGTGAGCCCCGGAGCACTTCAATTCAGAAGGCGACCTGCATCAAAATTGCCTGACAATAATTACACAGATTAAATATGACCTTCTGTGAAGCGGTAGGAGGAGATGCACCTAACCCAGAAAAACACATCTCTCCAAAGTGGATTCACATTTCTCTCGTCGCCTTTCACCTGATCAATTTTAGAGCTCCTACCTTTCAGAATGTTCTCTTGGAAAATCTTCCGCTTATCTGCCTGTGGCGTTTCAAATGTGCAGATGAAAAAAAAAATGCATGAAATTTATTTAACCTAATGCATCTGCCGGTGGAAGCTCTAATATTTTGGATCCCTTGCTACTTGTAATTCAAGATGTTGTTCTAAAGGATTAAACATCGCAACAAACGAAATGTAATAAATTGAGTTAAAAGGGTTCATGCCCGTTTGACTTTTGCACATTTTGCCAAACCACAAAAAAGGTTCAATGAATTTCATTGGGATTTTAGATGATAGATCAGCCCAAAATAATGCATAACAGAGGAAGGAAAATACATGGTTTTCCATTTTTATGACAAATAAAAACCATTTGGCATGGATATGTGTTCAGCCCCTTTTATCTGATACCCCTGAGTTAAATCCACTGTGAGAAATTGCCTTGTCATTTAACTTTTTGACCTACTTTTAATAAGCTTAGTTAACTACTGTATGTAATCTTTTGCACTTGGATGTTTTTTAAGGGTATCAAAATGAGGGGGCGGGAAAGGCAAATGCAAACCACACATATAGATTACATTTGCGCTCAACTTTTTCTTGCCCGACCACAAGCAAATAACTAAACTTATTCGAATGTGTTAAGGTTTTTGCTTCTAATGTGAAAATATGTCAATTTGAAGGAGTACTTTTGCAAGGCTGACAGACCAATGTTAGTTAGCAGCAGAATTAATTTTTTTTTTTCTTTTGGTAAAGTTCAAAACCTACCTGGATTTATAATGGAGCCAATAAAACTGAATGATAGATACAACTTTCTATGTGAGAATGATTTGCATGCAGAGATGCTCTCGGATGTATTTTTCATTTTAGGCAATAACTCAGTTCCGCAGGGAGCCGAATGTGGCCTTGAGAACGGTTAAATTCAACATGTAGACACTTTGAGTAATACTTAGGAGTGCACTGAGAATATTCCAGTGGTGGTGTATCATATTGTCAGTTTTTTTTATTACATGGTAATTTACATTAATGCTTAGAGAATATTGCTGCTAGGAAACATGCAATGCAGGAAACAAAGAAGGATAATGTCTAGAGTTGCACTTGGTCCGAGTCTAGTCTCAGTATCCCGAGGTTTGCTGGGGAAGTTATGGTCTCATTTGTTCTGGTTGTTAACCGCTTTTGTGGGGATTTTCTTTTTTACATGAAAAAGAAGCTGAGCGCCTCTGGGCCATCACAGTGAATGCTGGTGAGTCTCACGGAGGCAATGTGGTCTTATCACCGTGAAAACATCCACACGCTCAACGACACCTGTTCTCTGCTGATAATGACAAGTAAAAGCTGAGCAGATTCACACCAGAACCTTTCTTCTGATGCATGTAAATCAAATCACAGGTAGCAATGTGGCTGTTATGAACTAATTAGTTTAATCCGTTATCCTTTTCTGTGGTATTTAATCGGTTTCGTAAATTATAGTTCATCAAGTCTAACATGGAAGGATTTGTTTTCAATTCACATGCACAGTCGGGGTCGTTAAATAATTGTTACTGCTTATTGTTCATGATTATATTAGTTTTATTCAGTACATTGAATAACTATAAAAATGAAGTATTGAAAGTGTAATAGCTTTCTCATACTAATGGAACCTTATTACACTTCATGTTTGGGGGGGCTTATGGAGGCTTGAAGCTCCATAATCTATTCAGAATCTATTCAGAAACATTTTAATACTTTATGTGTCTTGGTGAACGTAGCTTGTCGTGAAAATTCTAATTTAAGAAATTTTGACTTTTACATTTAATTATTACAAAAACTTCACATTAACTTTGCCTTGATCTGAACAAGCCTCTATGTCACTGTTAAATCCCCACAGCATGATGCTGCCACCACCATGCTTCACCGTGGAGGCAGTGGGTTTGAATTGATGTTCAATATTAGCTCCTCAACACACACCTTGATTTGCGTGCAGGTCAAAAGTCATCAACGACAAGTCAAAGTGCATGTGCGTGTCACGTTTCAGATTCAAAACCTTCACTTTTCTCTTCACACTGCAAAATCCCAAAATGTTAATGTTTGTGGTTATAATGTGTCAACATGTAGAAAAAAAAAAAAAATCAAGAGGTATGACTAGTTTTGCAAGGCACCGTATGTGAAGACCCTGAGCCCAGAGCTCACTGAAAAGATTATAAATTATAGCTGCCTCGGGATTGACTGTGATTCCTCCAAAGGACAAGAATGTTCCTGGGGACCAGACAGTTAAAAGTCAGACCTTGAAATGAACTGAACAGTCTGGAAACCGTCTGCATTAACAATGAGAAGATGAAGAGTCCTCCGGAGTTTTATCTAGTTATGCTTAATTCCCAGCTCCTCCTCTCGTCGGCAGAAATTCCCAGTGGGTATTTTTTTTAAATCTTTTCCCTCAGCAAAATGGTCCCTTTGAAAGTAGAAATTGGAGAAATAAAGTAAAAACCATTTTAATTCAACTCACTATTGGCTTCATATTAACGTGTAATCTCTTCTTTGCATTCCATTTCACTTGGCTGACATTGCAGAGTCCTCTGGAAATAAACCAAACTCCAATCCAGCAAGTATGCGTACGCCACGTTTGATTTAAAATTCAGGACCTTTAAATATTTATTCTCATTGTGTCCCTCTTTTCGGTGCGTCACTCAGGGTTTGGCTCGTCAGTCTTGTGTTTTGTGCTCTATGCATCGCCGTTGTGCAGAGCTCCTTTGATCAAGCCTTGCGAGGACAGGTCGCTTCAAATAACTTTGTTCAAAGCCAAAGCTGGTTAAAGCCGCCTGAGTTTATTTGGAAATCAATCGGTCCCTTTCTGGGTTTTCTTAGCAAATGGATTTAATTAGCGTTATAAACAGTAGCATGAAAGGCAGGGCTTTCCAGCTTTGTAGAGCTTGTATTGTGAGGAGCTAAAACAGCTGTCTGTTGTTAAAGTCGTGGTGTTTGCCCTTCACTGAAAGACTTTAAAAACAGCTACAGAGGGCATATTTTAATTAATCTTCTATGCAGTAATAGCCCTGTGCCACTTCGTTTTTTTTTTGTTTTTTGTAAAGGACATCCAACTATTGAAACTGGTCTTGCGAGACCAAACCTGATGGAACTGATATGTACACTTATGACCCCTGTTCTTCAGAGACAAAATACTTTGATGAAGTAAATCATTATCCTGATTCGAAAATTACAATTAGATCAGGCTTGTATTATATAAAAATCAGGTTTAGCGACAGCAATACCTCAGTCACCTGTCCTCTGAGACTCGTCTCTCTCACAAGAGAGTTCACACATGCATTTTTTTAATGTGTGAAAACATGACGGTTGGCAATATGGAAATGTGCAGCCTTGGGCTTGTAACTACTTGAGCTAATGTGGAGGAATGTTTTAAAACTAGATGCGAATGTGCTATATTCGTCTCATAATAAATGAAGCCCTCTCAGCTCAGGAGACTGATTCTTGCATCAACTCCTCACATTTAATAGTTACATAAGACAGGAGAGGAAATGCATGCAAAAATAGGAGTTGTGAAATTAGGTCACTTGCTATGGAAAAAATAATTTCATGAAATGAACAAGTACATTTTCACAGAAACTTGTTGCATGCAGTCTCTGTAGGACATGCATTTGCTTGCGTTCTTGCTGAGACTTAACAGGAGGAGCCGTCACATTTGTCTGATAGTTTCATCTTCATGTCACTCCAGTTTGAGTTTGATCAAAAGGATAATCCTGCACACATGGGATCATTAAACATTGATGCAGGCTGCAGGAAGGTAACAAATTGTTTTGTATAAATTACCGGTGTTCTAAATTTATGAAAAAATACTGGTAAATATAAATTTGCTTGCTTACAATTGTGATTGCTTTTAAAAATCCTAATAATCAAGAGAACAAGCAACTGAAATTAGCTTTCTCTGGACTCGGCCTTAGACACAGAGGTGTAACTCATCGAAGCTTGAAGTGCTCGACACTGACAGTTGACGTGGTTCAGGCATCTGTTAAGGACCCGCTCCTTTTAGAGTTTAAACAAGTAGGTCCTAATAGGAGATGGAGACTAAGAACCCACTAGAGGAGCTATTGGCCTGGACATGGGATCCCCCAAAATCAGCTGAGGAGTTGTCATTTGGAGTGGGATTTTCCTCAAGTACCTGTTAACTCCTATGGTGGATGGACATATGAACTTCCTTTTCCATGCTAAAGTAAGGACATCCTTGGCATACAGAAGCTTGTCCTAACCTTAAACCTTCATAAGTTGTTTATAAAATCTTCCAGCAGTTGTTTTTTTCCCCATCCAATTGGATTCAAGCTTGACCTCATAAACAGCTGTACTGACCTCCTCTCACAGCGTATTAATGACACATGATATGCGTTAGCAGCCCTGACCTTTCTGAACATGCTGCGAACACGTTTCAGTAGCTACCCGGGACCTCAGCGTGACTCTACACCAGCCACAACAATAACAGGTGAAAGTCCTGTTGCAGACACTGCAGAAAGCCTCTTGGGACGTAAAGAAAATCGGAAAAAAAAATAGTACAAGCAGACATGACAATTTACAGAAGCGTATTCAACAAGTCGCAGTGGATATACAAAACGTCAAATGGCGATGAAATGTGTTGTCTTTGTGCCTGGAGGTAATAAAATCCTTTGGAACATTTGTCTCTTCTGTTGGGGGTCACTGCATTTGATTACAGACGAAAACCAATGGGGAAGTAAATCTGCCACAGCTTGGAAGAAAACCAAGTGGCACAAGGAAAGTAGTGAAATAATTCCTTGGACAAATTTCAGCGGGACTCATTTCACTCACCACAGGAGGACATATTTATTTACAAAAGCAGCTCCAGTCAAGGAGAACAGAAGGACTTTGAAGAGGAAGAAAAAGTCTGACATTTTTAAACAGGCGATGAACTGCTCAGTCGAAGAGATTTACAGTTTTTCAAGCTGAACCCCGAGGTGGATGGTGTAGAGTGAAATTATCCCTAAGTAAAATTAACAATATAGTTTTACTTATATAGTAGTAAACAATTTGTAGTAAAAGATATTCTTCAATACTTTGATGACATAATCTTTCGATCTTCTCATCCTGAAGATTGACAAGGAGAAGGAGTCTGTGATATTTCAAAAAGTAAAAGTAAATCACAAATGGAATAATTGACCAAATTTTGGTAATATTTTCGATAATTTTTAGGAGATGTTTTAATTTACTGAGCACAACAATTTCTCCCAAAAATTTTTTTTTAATATGATTTACTAATAGAATTTTGTTTTCAGATTTTGCACACATCGTTTCCAGTGTGATAAACATTTTCAGAGGTTGGTGCCCTGAGGTTTTTCTTTCAGAAAAGAAACCCAATTTGACTGAACTAATCCTCTACACAAAACCAGGTCAGTGTTTTTGTTTAAAATGAGCACTTTAAGCACGCTCTACATTTAAAAAAGAAAATCGTTATTATGTGCACCCGCATTCAATTGTTGTCGTAAATTGCATGTCTAGATATATGTTCTGGTCTGTAAACACCTGTCTCTTTGAATTTTGCCTCTCAGGTTTCAACAACACTTTATTCCATCAGGAAAATGGCCTCAGTTTGTGGTAAACTATTAAGCTTAACGTCCATCAAGTGACCTCTGTTCTCCTTGCCTATAACAAGATAATGCACAGACGCATTACCACATGTCTACCTCAAGTGTGTTGTTATGTGGAGTGGAGATTTATGAGCCGGGGAATGAGATTTGGAACATTTCTGAAAGATTATGATGAATGAAGATGCATTTGAAAGCACGTGATCATCCCTCGCCCCACACTGTCCTTTAGCTATATATCGATTAGATGTGCAAGCAGCAAAATCTGTGGGATAAACCCGTGTGTGTGGGGGTGTGTGTGTGTGTGTGTGTGTGTGTGTGTTCGCAGGCGTGGGCGAAAAGCTTTTGAAGATTGATAAAAGGCTTCGCTGGAATGTTTTACAGGGCATTAAGTTTCATGATAATAGCCTCAAATTTCTAAAAGCAGAAGCAGTGTGACTTTCTTCACCCACCAGGAGAAAAGCTTTTAATGAGTCTAACAACCGCTTTTCTTATTGTAGACTTAGACAAACGTTAAAAGGTTAGTGTGACTAAAGAAATGTCAACGATGAAGAGAAAAATGGGCACTGCAGCAGATAAAAAAGGCCTTTTATTCTTGTAGGTGTTCTTTATTTTATATATATGTTATAGTTTGGGGATTTTCTTTTAAACTGTTATCAAATGAAGTACATAGAGTTTGTCTAGGCCAATTAGTGTGTTACGTCTGTCCATCCATAACCCCAAATGTGAGAGCCCTTTTTGCCTAAGCTTTAAAAATCACAAGAGGTTGCTTAAAATATTTGACCACAAACCGTGATATTCCGTCAAGAAGCTGCATCATCTTCAATTTTAACATATTCTGTTCACATAAACCAATGTTTTGACATCTAATATACTTTTGATGTGACATACAAAAGCTCCTGTAACACTGTGTCTTATTTTGCCTCACTGGCGTATCTAAAGATCCCTTTTTTGCTCTGCACTCAGTGTATGAGTGTCCTCTAGTGGCTGAGTTGTTATAATCTGAATTAGTTAAGAAATAGTTCTAAGCCCCCATGTCAAGCTATTTAGACTGTCAGTGAAGAAAAACTGGATCTAATTTCATCAGTGTAGACTGAGACTCTGCAAGGCGCTATGTGTCATTCAGTAATATTTCCAGTTGAGGTTGCCGCATTAAGTAACATTGTACAAATTTCAGTGGATGTCACTGGATGTGAGGTATGTGTTGGGTCAGTAAGTGGCAAAGCTGCTCTTCTCTCCCTCCTCGCTCTCTGCTGGGCTACAGCTAGTTCTCCACATCAGAGGCCAACATGAATGATCAGGCTAGTAAGCATGGCAACCAAAGACGATGCATAAATAATTTTTCTGTAATTGTAAGTTGCTTTTCCGCCATAAACACATTGAGCAGCGTCTAAACGAGGGTGACTGACAGTGCTAAGACCTTCCTCCTGGCTCTGATTGGTTGTTTCTGACCGGAAGCTGATGGTGATAGCTTTAACAAATATGTAAAGAAAAAAACAAACAAACAACACACTGTTTATAAAAGTTAAATGCAGCAGTTTGAGCAGCTCCAGTCAACTGATCCAGCATTATACTCCATGTACCTGGTTCCTGTTTGTAAGTTTTTGTTCAGTTTTTTTTTTTTTTTTTCATTAAAGTCTGCTCTCCATTTGGGTCTAATGATCAGACCAAAAATCATGACACAAATTTGATTAAATATAAGTAAAGCCAAATGTCTGGCTTTAGAAAAGGCGTTTCATTTTACTGATGATTTGTCATCTTGCAGAGAGGAAACCTGATACACTCACTATAATCAATAAAGAAAAAACTGCTAACATCAATGTTGTGTTGTAAATTGTCTAATATATCCTAATGAGCAGCTATCAGATATAATAATATCTGCGTTACTACAACTTGAAACCAGAAAATGCCTGAAAACCGTATCAGTAGTAAACACCGAACGGCAGCATGCCGGCCAGAAAACACAACACCTACTAATCATTGCCGTTTCTCCAAGAAACGCTGTGTTGTCCATTTAAATATGTCCAAGCCTTGGGGTTTGGAGAAGCACAAACAGATTAAATGTCCCACCTAAAAGGAAGCAGGAGTTATAAAGAAAGAGGAGAAGACTCACTTTCCTCAAAACAGATGCTCGAGCCCCGAGGGGCTTCTAATAAAAGAGAATTAGGATTCGAACCATTCGGCTCATTTCCTCTACCTTTAACATTCAGGATGCAATTCAAGCAAACATAAAGGAAGACATACATCAAACGTCTCAAGTTCTGTTTCCCGCCTTTTGGGGAACACCTATGAGAGAGGTTTAATTTTCATAAGTACCAGCATCCAGAGGCTGCCATGATTCATGTTTTAGAAGAGTTATACATTAGAGCCCAGCACACCTCAGTGCGATCGAGGCTCCAGGACCAGAGTGTGTGGGCACAGCGATGGTACACACAAATACAACGCGATAAAGGAAAACAGCCAAAGAAAAAAGAAAGAAGTAGATATTTAAACACATCCAGCAGAGGTCAGTTTCAAGACTCGGCCATTTTTATTGCCCACACACCCACGCCCACGTACTGAACATCATTAAAAACAAAAGGGCACCCCTGAAACAATGTAGCAATCTGCGATGCAGCCGACTGAGACAGGTTTGTTGCTGAAAAGGCTGCGCTGCACGAATCTTACAAGAGAAAAGCCTTCATTTTCACGCAGTTCTTCACCCATAAAAATGTGGGATTTGATTGCAGTTTCTGTCCGGTATTTTTAGTTCCTGTGTTTGAACACTGCAATTACTCAGTTTTTCAACAGGAGGTTGGTTTTGGCAGGCATAGAATAAATGGGAAGCTTTCATACTTTTATTTTTACAACCAGATCGATTCTGTAAATGGAAGGCAACATATAAGTCGATTTTTGAAAATATTTGCTAATAAAATTGTGCAAACATTTTTGTTTAGATCTTTTTACAATGGCACGGCTCAATGAAGTTCAGTGTGACTAATTCCCTTTTGAAGCAAATGTCAATAACCTCTGCGTAATGTAGTTTTATGTAAGGATGCAAAAAAACAAACTGAGATGGCTGTAGTTCACATTCCTGTAGGACAACAACCCTAATCATAAAACCAGAGCTTCATTTTACAAAATATTAGAAGATATTTAATCAATAATTTGTGCCAAGGCTTGAAAATTGCTCACAGACACTCAAACTAGGCCAGAACAGTTTTGCAAAGAATTTGGAACCACATTAGTCTCTAGACATGCAACTCTGATCGAGACACTTCACTGAAGACTTGAGGCAGCAACACAGGTGGAAAATATTTCCACCCAGACTCAGGGGAGACAGCTTTCACTTCACAATGACGATCAGCATTTTTGTCTACTGCATAGAATCCACATAAAATACAGTGACGGTTTTGGTTGCAGCATAACAAAACGTGAAACAGTCTGAATATGTTTGCAAAGGCATTGTAAATTGATTCACCTCAAAGGTTCTAGAGAATTTGAAAATATTGGACCTTAAGAAAACACCTCAGGAGAACACAGCAATGTTTATCATTATTTATTTACTTGACGTGCAACCAAAAAAGGGAACAAAAGTCGAATATTTCCTTTTCTGCATTTTCTCATTCATTGTAATCTTACACCAAGCTGACTGTCAGTTAGAGACGACACTTGTCGATTTTTCAGTGCCTTTGGGTTATCGCAAGTCACCTCCGACTCAAAGAGAACATTTTGCCGATGGTTGGTGAGCCACCTCCACAAGTACTCCATCTTCCCATCACACTCCCAGGGGTTCCCCGTCAGGATTATCTGCACAGAGGGATTAACCCCATCCAGCAGGCCTGTGGGGAGGTGGCGAAGCTGATTCTGATTCAGCAGCAGAAGCTCAAGGTTTTGAAGTCTGTGTAGAAGGTTCACTGGCAGATCCTGAAGCTGATTCTCCTGCAGGTACAGGTATTTTAGTTGCAGATTATGAGCAAATAATTGAGGTTTAAGGGTTATTAATTTGTTCCCAGCCAGATTTAGCGTCTCCAGGTGATGCAGGTTCCTGAACACGTCGGCTTGCAACTCTTGAAGACTGTTGCCGTCCAGATCCAGGGTCTGCAGAAGGGGAAGTTTGTGAAGCAGAGCGGCCGAGAGGTTTGTCAGATGGTTACCGGACAAATCCAGATAGAGAAGGCTGCTGTTGCCAGAAAACCATGCAGGGTCGGCTTCTGGCAGCTGGTTGCTTTTCAGCACCAGGTTGCGAAGCGAGCTGTGACTGAACACGTTTGCGGGCAATTTAGCTAGCTTGTTTCCTGTGAGATCCAAAGTGTCCAAGTGGGATAAGGAGACCAATAGATCTGAGGAAAGGTTTGCCAGATTGGTGTGATAGAGCTGCAGCTTGTTTAGGAACGGCACAGCGCTCAGATCGCCGGCAGTGACGCTGCTGAGGTGTGTGCTTTGGATGGATATTAGTGTGGTGTTGGTAGGAAAACCAGTTCTAGGAAAATCTGTGAGGCCACCTTTGCTGCACACCACCTCAGCAGCTGAAGGCTCAAAAGAGCACGAGCATCGATCCGGACACGAGTGAGCACTTCTTCTATGGTAGTCAAATTCAGCTAGTGCAATGAAAGTGACAAGGAGCAACAACTTCATCTCTGCAGGGAAACTCTGGAAAACAAAATCACTTTAAGAACAAATCAACACTTTATTGTATAAATGGTTCTTGTTAATGTATGCCTACCTGAAAAGAGCAGCAGGAACTCGACTCCTTTCAAGTCTGGACTGTTTTTCACACAAGGCTGAGCATATTAGGGCAGTGAATCAGGATGAAATGTTGCAAAAGGCAAACAGAGCAGAGCAAATAAAGTGGTTACTGTTTTCTTGTACTTTGTAACAGCAACAATGTAGCTGTTAAAATCAATATCTTCTCCTTCCTGTCTTGCAAAAACCTTTTTAATTCATATATTATTGCAAAGGATTTTTTTTAAAACATGCATATAACTGAAAGGAGAAAATCCAAAACACGTCCAAGGCTGATTCACTTGTATGTTAATTATAAAAGAGACGTGTGGGAAGAGGTGATAATGACATGTCGCTTAAAGCCTTGCTACTATAGTCACATTCAATCCAGGGTTGAAATTCAACAACAAAAGACAAAATGGTCACATTCCTACCTTTTTATATTGTCAACATGTGAAATGTAATTTATTAATTGAAGCAGAAACGGGTGGGATTTTTTCTTTTTGTTGGATTTCAGAACTATCGTCAAGCACTTAGTATTGATAGAAACCCATCCAATACCATTTTATGGTCTTTGAAAAGTCTGAAAGAAAAACTAAAATCTCTCATAAAAAGGTTTTAAATGGGACCAATCGAAACCCAATCATGGCATGCTGAAACAATTGCTCAAAATTTTAATAGAAAAGGAACACGGCTAGATTCAAACGTTTGCACTAAACAAGTAGCTGCAAACTTTCCTAAACTATCTTTGCAAATTTCAGTCTAGTCCTGTCGAGCCTTTCTGAGAAGAGTCGAAGTCCAAAGCGACCAAACAACTCTCTGGAGTAAAGGCAAATGTAAAACGCAAACATTCAAATGTCTGCAAAAAGTTTTTTTTTTGTTTTTTTTTTTGGAAAGAAATTTTAAAATGTCCACAAGTCATCGTATTGCTTTGGTTGCATCTTTATCCATTTCCTTTAAAAAAAATAAAATAAAAATCTTCAGTGCTTGCATTAACAAATGATTAATGAATACATGTCCCTGCCCAAACAAAAACAAGCTAATGGGACATCTTAAACATTTAAATCTTATTGATATTGATAGAGATTTTTGGTATTATCATTTTGTTATTACTTTCAGTCTAATGTTATTGTGAAAGTGTTTCTTCCTTATGTGTGTATAAACTGACCTGGAGGTTACGACTGACTTTTGGTATTATCATTTTGTTATTACTTTAGTTCATATTCAGTCTTACTTTAGTTCATATTCAGTCTAATGTTAATCAGTATTATTGTGATTTTTAGTTTAAAGTGTTTTCTTCCTTATGTGTGTATAACTCTGTGTTTCCCAGACCTTAATTCTTATCAACCAGAATACCTCCTAACTGCCTGTGAGCAGTCGTATTTTGTCTCTTGTTTATCCTCCCTCTTTGTTGACAGTTTGACCTAGAGCTGAACTGGGCTCAGATATCACACCTGGAACTGAGTTGCTGGTTTGTTTAGGTTAGAAGTTTTACGACCTTTGTTGTTTTTTTCTGGCTGTTCTGCTTGACAATAAAACAGGGGCTCACGCGAAAGCAGACCAGAACTCTCTGTGAACGGCCTGTCAGGCAGTGGCGGAGAGTTCTCCTTTTGCAAAAGCTTTGTCTATAAAATTCATATACGTTGTCTGTGGTCTTTTTATATAGGTTCGAGAAAAATACCTATCAGATATAAAACATTTCTTAAAGGATAGCTACAGAATTAACAGTAAGTTTATTTTACTGAAATGTCAGAATGAGCCAAAATCTCCAATGCATCAGCAGATAACTTCTTGTTCAGATTAGGAAGCCCCAGTGGCTAAAGCTAACAGCTAACCCAAGAGGAAAAAAGACCAAACCAATCTTCTGCATCTCAAAACTGTCATTGTTAATTTAGTATGTTTTAAATAACTGTTATATTTGCACTTAAAAATAAAATGATATTCTGTTTTTGCACACCATCTTGGCCAACAAGAATTCAGTGCAATTTTATAAAGAAAACAATGGTTATTTACTTCAGAAAAGAAAGTTGGTGGTGCACCACCAATGACCTTCCAGTGTTTAAACATGCATGAAGAAAAAAAACATATAAAATAGTTCCAGAAGACATACAAAAAAAAAAAAAAAAAAAAAAATCTGGCAGATTTTTAAGATCAATGAAATGTTCACTTGAACAACTGTTAACTTTTTACATCTTTTTATTCTTATATTACAGATACAACATAACTGTAATATTAAAAAAAATATACACATTTTGTTTTCATTTAGGTTTCATATAAAAAGACTAATGGAATAGCACAACACTTCTATTTCCCAAGTAATCATTTTTTTATATGACCAACCAAACATGCTTTGATTGCACTGTCATAAACCGATGTGGCATTTCTGCGATTAGAGACATGTTAAGGACGTAGAACTTTGCTTCAGACGAGCCAATATCTTCAGCTTCTGTGAAATTAACAGCTTATACAATTTAAAAGGACCCCAGTCAAAAAAAAAAAAAAAAAAAAAATCATGAATTAGCCCTTTTATACACCTAATTACAGTCAGAATCAGGAAGGTTGAGACCCGATGTTCAGATCGTTTTCTGTAAGGGAAATTACCGAGCGCCCTGCGAGAGACTCGGGCAATGAACAGGTGATGTTGTCTGCCAACAAAACCTTCTTCTTGTTTCTCTGAAGCCACCTCCACAGGTACTCTGCTTCCCTGTCACAAAGTAGTGGGTTGACAGACAGGTCCAGTCCGCCTTCTTCAAGGGAGCTCAGCGAGTCAAGGAAACCTTTGGGGATGCGGCTGAGCTGGTTGTCATCCAGACTGAGATGTGCGAGTCTGGCGAGTCCGTGGAAGAGGTACTGTGGGAGTTTGGCGAGCTTGTTTTGAGAGAGCAACAGAGAAGTGAGGTTGTGTGTGAACTGGAAAACAGACGCATCCAAAGTCTCAAGCTTGTTGTTTTGCAGGTTTAGCCTCTCGAGTTTAGTCAGATGGTCCAGGGAGTTTGGTGGCATCTTTTCCAGTCGGTTGTTGGACAAGTCAATATTCTCTAGGTGAGGGAGCCTCTGAAGCAAACCAACTGGGATCTCTGTTAGATGATTTTCAGAGAGGTCCAACCAGGTCAAGCTGCTGTTATGAGGAAGCCACTTTGGATCTGCCTGCTTAATCTGATTGTTCTTAAGAACCAAGTTTCGAAGTGGAGCATCGCCAAAGACGTCTACAGGCAGATCACTCAGCTCGTTTCCGGTCAGATCCAACGTATGCAGCTGAGGAACTCCTCTGAGTAAATGAGACGAGAGGCTCTGAAGCTGGTTCCCATAAAGATGGAGCTCTTTCAGAAGTGGCGTTGCTTTGAGGTGGTGTTCCGATATGGAGGTGATGTTTGTCAGCTGAATTGTCAGCATGGTGGTGTTCTCTGGAAGACCCGCTGATGGATACTCCGTCAAAGGAACTTCACTACAAACGACCTCCACACTTGTGGGGTAGCATTTGCACAAAGCTGGACAGGAAAAACTGCCGTGGCAGAAGAATGCCAGGAAGAGAAAAGCAGCAACACAGAACTTCATCGCTAAAATAAAACAGAATGAGAACATGGCGGTTTAAATACCTGGAGAGATATTGCAAAATGAGTGATGGCAAATAAAACTTAAGAAATCTATTCTAGTTTTCACATGAAATTGCTCAGAAACAAACAAAAAAAAGACTTACTGCGGTATTCCGGTTAAGGATCAACTACTGTTCCAGTAATGGTCACTTGCAAATCCTGTGATCTAATCATTACTTATTGTGTAAATAATGAAATGTCCCTGCACAGTTACTTTTCAAGGCCATGCGCAGTTGCAACAGAGTTGCAGGGAAAGTCCAAACCCGTGAAAAGGAGTATTTTTCAGTCCGACTGAAAAATACTGAAAAGGTGCAGAAAAGGTCACACAGCAAGGGGGGAGATTTAAAATTAATCTGTCGGAAAACTGGTCATAACTGAGTCTTTCGGCAGGATAATGATCCAAAACAAATGGCCAAATCAAAAACACAAACTGTTAATCAGAATCAAATTGAAGCCTCTTTCATGGCCAAAGAAAACCTGAGAAGACGACGAGGGAAGACGCAGGAATCTGCATAATCTCTACAGATCGTCCAAATAGTAATTGTCAGAAATCCATTCCAGACTTTTCCAACATTGTGAAATCTAATAGAACTGGTGTCATATTGGAACAAGGTGGGGGGTTCAACAAATATTTCTCAATGTGGGATTTCTCTCCCCCCCCCTCCCCTCCACTGAATAAGCTAAAATTGTGGGATTCAGTAGAATAATGTCAGCTTCTTCTACTGCTTTAAAACAGTCATTCATTTTAAGGCTTTTATATGTCCAAGAAGGTTCAAATATTCAGGGAGGTTGTTTAAAAACAATATCACTAGCATTTTCTGCAGCTCTTATTTGTAATTTTTTTTTTCTTTTTTGCAAACATTGCTTTATACTTCTGAATGTTCTAACATAATTGCAGTTTTCTGTGCTTTTATTAAGCCTTTTACATAAAACATTTGAAATATTTGCATAGCTAATTGGATTCCATTTATTGCTCAGTAAGGCAATCAATGTTCCAATTTTGATTTATAAATCTGCAGTTTTTAGGTAAAAAGAAAACGTGTCCAGCTTCATGTCGAGAAACACTGAAACCAACGAAATGCAGAGTTGATCTCAGTTGAATAGAAACCGACTGGTTTAAAAATGCAGATGAAGAGAATTCATAATGAGGAGACAGTCGGCAGGTCGAGCAGGTTTCATCTGCTGGTAAGTTATCCAAATTGTGGAGTCACGCTCATATTTAAAACCTTTGACATGGGATAGGATTTTAGCATTTGGGAAACCTGGAGAACCATTACATTATAGATAGTGAGAGCCAGTTGGCTTTAGGGGTTCTGAAAGATTTACTTCAGACCAGCCCACTCAGTCCTCATGCACTTGAGAGATACAAACAGAAGCATCCTGGGAAATTTCACAAATAAAACAGCTGCTCTAAAATACATCATCAGATATCACTTAATGATATAATTTTATTTTCTTATGAAATTGGGTGGAAATCATAAGATGTTGTTGTCCAAGACAGCTTGAAATGCTACACATATTTTAAAGCATCTGATGCAGAAGAAGAGCATCACATCTTTTTAACTTATAAAAATTAAGTAAAAAAAAAACAATTGAAAGATGCATCATCCTTCTGCAGATCAACTGTCTGCCAAGTTTTCAACTAATAGCTCTCTGGGGTCAACAGTTTTTTTTTTGTTTTGTTTTTTTTTCCAGATTAAGCAAAATAAATAGACAAACTGTCTTTGTGACAGACAGACTTGTAGTAGACTGGTGTTAAAAAAGTGCAACATTTGGATTCATCATACATTTTTCTCAAATAACCACTTGACTCAAACTATCATACACGCACTCACCATTATCTGATGGAATATTTGACCACTATTCTTATCAGAAATGTCTGGGCTCATTTAAAGTGCCATAATTTAGATTTTTTTTTTTTTTACCAAATATATATTTGGATTCAGTGTCCTGATGTAACAACCACATCCAGGTTTCAACCTGAGGAAAAGACGAACTAAAATGATCAGAAACCACAGAGGCACACCGTGCTGGGACCAGCAGCAGAAACGTTTTTACCACATCGTGTTGTTCTTTGAATAAAATGTGTTGCATAAATGCTACATTTTTCTCCTTGTACAATTAACTGGCTCTTTATATCATGGACTCCCCATGAGATCCTCAAATATAAGTCATCAGGCTTTGAAGTAAAACACGAATACACAAAATGCATCCTTGCAAGTTTTGTATGTTGTCTTTTTAATGTCCTGAATATTGAGCTAAAAGAAGAAATACATTTCACATTATTCCGTAATGCTGTGATGGCTATATTTAGTGTGATAAAAACAAGTCCAGGACATTAAGGCTCAAAAAAAAAAAAAGGGTATAGGCCCTCCCTCTCTAAAACTCTGTTCATACATTTACAGGACACCCTGTATAATGTGCCACTACAAAACCCATACAAATGTAACAATCATGTAATATCAGCTGTGCTTTTAGTGTTCATAAAGAAGCAGAACATTTCACAAACGATTCTGAATGAGTCCATCGGTGAATATAAAAAAAAGGCAGTCTCATTATGAAGATGAGGTTGAGTTCCCCCTCATCAAAAATGACAAAAAACATCCCAGTTCTCATGACAACAGCCACTTAATCTGAATCTCTGTCATGCGTTTTGCTATTATTTTCAGGCTTTTTTTTTTCTTTTGTTCTGTACTTTTCATGTGCAGGCAACTGGGTCCAGACAATCCACATGGATGAAAACACAGCCGGGGTTAACTGGAAAAGAGAGATGCAGAAAAATAAGTAAATAAAAAAAAAACAACAGAATAATGTGAGAAAAACTTGAGATGCAACCAGCAGAGTGGCAAGAAATCAAAGGCAACGCCCACACGAAATCCACACATACAAAAACAAGGAAGCTACCCTGCATCTAAACCCATCAGGGCTGTAAAACACACACAAGAAAACAGACAAATCCAGGGATAGACCGTCTACATGTTTGCAATTGTGAGGATGTTGTCCCTTTGGTGAAGACTTGAAACATGCAGAAAACGACGCCTACAGGGTTTGCATAAATTCTCTAAGCTTAAAGTTACACACTGTAATGCTTGTTTTGCACTCGCCTGTTTAATTTAGGGATTACACAAAAACATGCTTCAGATGATAAATATGCCTCCTGGACTAGATTTTCACACGGTTCTCATGCAGAGGTGGAGTTACCCTCTGACTCTGATTTCAGAAGAGAATATCATCATCATCATCCATCGACCAACTCCAGTCTTTCAGGTCAAACTCAAGCAGCCTGAAACAATGAGGGTTCAGGGAATGACATTTTTTGTTGGTGGCAATACTTGCCACAGTCACCAGGGGGCAGTGTGGAGCAAGGACAAGCTTTTGGGTGACTGTGCATGTACATGCTGCTTGGTAAGTGTTAATTGGCATGGCAGCACAGCAACAAAGCAGGCGTTTGGGGCTCACCAGGCTTCTCCTACTTACAGTCTCCAAGTGTGAGAAATTTTAGAAATGTGAGGGTCAGAGGTGAGGAGTTCAGGGGTCAGTGGAGGATGATACGGAGCATAGGGCCAGTGCTGCAGGATGAAAGCCGGTTAGGGCGTGGTTGAGATGATCAAGCTTCAATACAGTACCCCCAAAAAATGTGATTAGTGACGCCAAAAGGTCAGGAATAAGTGTATTTTAGTGCCGCGTTCAGCGTTTTGCATGTGAAAATGACTCAGGAAGCCTGCTGAAAGCAGAAACACTCTGTCCCGGCAGCAGCTTTTTTATGGCACAATAAAAGAAGAAGAAAAAAGAAACTGGCACATTTTAACTACACAGAAGGAATGTTTGGACATATAATGCGTTTGCAAACGAAGATATTCATCGTTCTTACTCCGTCTGGAAATGTTTGGAATTTTATTTCAGTAGAACCAGAAGGGGGGAAGAAAGTATGGAAAATATTTTCACACTTTATTCCCCATCTCGTCGAAATGTGTCCTCTCTTTTGCCCTTGCTCCCTTCTTAATGTCCTATATTTATTCCTCTAGTCCAGTTCTGTGACCTTTTCTTATTTGTATACTTCCCTCCCTTCATTCTTGTATTTTCCTCCTTCTGCCCTTTTAACCTCGTGTCCTACATGTCTGTTTTCTATATTCTTTGTCCTTTTCTTTCTTGTATCAAATCTTATTCAATGTTGCCCCTGATATTTAATCGTTGCTTCCTTCCTCCCTTCTTTCCTCTGCTCATTTCATTCCTTGCATTTTTCCAATCTTTTCTTTCTCTCCTTACATCATTCTAACCTTTTTTATATCCTGGTCTTGAGTGCAGAATTTTCTTTATTCTTTCCTTTGTATTATTTCCATCCTCAATTGTGTTCTTTCATTGTGTCCTACCTACCTCCCTTCGTCCTTCATTCCTTCTCTTCCCCCTCAAATTTTTATTTCACATTTCTTTTCCCATGTTGTATTTCCAGAAATATCTGCCATGAATTTATAATTTACTTAAGTTCTTCTTATTCTAAAACTATGTGCTACTCTATGGTGGTCATTCACATAATTCCAGTTAATCAGATCAAAGTTGATGGCTATAATGTTTGTGCCCCTCACCTGGACTTGTCTGACGTCTGTGGCTGTCTGGTGGACGGGATTTTGATGGCGCGTCGGTGGGACAGGCGAGGCGAGTCCTTGGGGGAAGACTCTGGCGACACATGAGGAGAGGTGTGTGGCAGGGATTCACTGGGGCTTCTCCGTGATACCGGCGGAGGACTTAGTGTTGGGTTTTTCCTCGGGATGCGCTTGAGGAGGTGTTTGACCCAACGCTGCTGTTCCGTCTGGGAGCTGGTCAGCAGTAGTAGCTCTTTGGCAGTGGACATATCGTAGTTCACTAGGGAAGATTGACGATACGAAAAGATTCAAATTGAGATCAAGACTTGAGCTTTTTATGTTTTCTAACCAAGGTCTTTTCAGTCCAAGACTGGAAGAGAATTCTTCAAATTAATTGTTTGAAACTAGTTCAATGGGGATGACTACACAAAGATTTTCAAAAGAGCTTGTTAAAGGAGAGGAATGACACCTTTGCATGGAGCAATAACTTCTTCTTTCTTGTCCAGATGGTCTTTGTGGTACTTTGTATGGCAGCGGCGGCACTCGAGGGCCGCCGGAGGCTTGAAGACGTTCCACAGGGGCCGCACGCAAACCTCACAGCTGCAGGGCAAGTGGTACATGGCGCTGATGAACTCATGACCTTTGTGCATGATACAATTGGATCGTTCGTAAGGTGCGGGCTCCTCCCCGGCCTCCTGGTCGCGTTTGCTCTCACCCTCATTGGCATACAAGATCTGAAGGAAAACAGGGAGGCCATGAAATGTGGTGCAAAAAAAATAAATAAAAAGGATTTACTTGATGATAATATTATGCAAAAGATAAACCTGGATAGAAAGTTAAGAAATCAGAGAATACCTGGAATATTCTAGGGATTTCTTTGACGTCTGCTCGGTAACAGTCAGTTTGAGTGATGGGTCGAACGTGGAACAGCTTCCTGAAAGGAGGGAAGGAATCAAACAGTTAAGGAAAAATTCTCTGTCTTAATGTTCTGGTACTTATTAAGCAGAAATGGTGTTGGGAACCCAAAATGACACGACAGTTTAGCCTGATTTAATGTCAGACAGTAAAGATAAAGCAGTGTCAGTCAACTTGTTAACGAACACTTTCATAAAAGTGATTTATTTTCAGTCTCTGATCCTACAGAGACCAATTCCTGTAGAATCAGAAGTTGCACAAGAAACTTGCCAGAGCCAACTATAAAGTCCTGTGATGACATTTTGGAGAATATTTTACAGTTTGCTTAAAAAGTAAACCCGAGTGGACAGCAAGACCTCAGTAAAATGCCAGATGCATTTTTTTTTTTTTTTTTTTTTTTTTGGTGCGGGGTTTTGAAAAAATTTTGAGAGGTCACTAATTCCCTTACCACGGGGGGTTCAAACCCATT
>NW_015113215.1:357568-359197 GCF_001443285.1 Poecilia latipinna
CCCGGGGGGAACAAAACCCCAAAAAAAAACCAAAAGGATTTTTTTTTTTTTTTTTTTTTTTTTTAGTGCAGGGCTATGACAACATCTTGAGAAGTCACTGAATCCCTTAACACAGGGGTGTCAAACTCCAGTCCTCAAGGGCCGCTGTCCTGCAGTGTTTAGATGTGCCACAGATAAAAAACAGTGGAATGAAATGGCTTAATTACCTCCTCCCTGTGTAGATCGGTTCTCCTGCTAATGACCTAATTATTCTTTTCAGGTGTGGTGCAGCAGAGGCACATCTAAAAGTTGCAGGACAGTGGCCCTTGAGGACTGGAGTTTGACACCCCTGCAACAGACCCATGAGATGCTAACCACTGTGACTCCAACAGGCAGCAATGTGCCAAACTCGGTGACTGAGGACTAGACAGAGTAAAACCTATTAAAAATGCTGCGTGAAGATATTCTAATCAAGTGTGCATGATGTGTCAGCCCATCAGTTTGCAAGATATCATTATATTAAGATTTTATGTATTTGTATTAAACATTTCTGAAGATTTTTGGGTATAAGTTTTTATTGTTTATCATTAACCCTTGAATGTCTCGGTATTGGTAGTAAAAAAAAAGAAAAAAAAGAAAGAAAAAAACTTAAATGTTTTCGGCACCATTGGTCTTTTATTGACAGTTGCCAGACAGGACACGGGGAGAGTCCCAGTATTGATAATATTGATATCAAGTATCCATATCTAGAAATGTGCTCAAAAGACACAGGCTGGCAGGGGTGTGGTAATTTTTTCATGATGTTTTTCCAGCATTTTACCACCATCCCCAATAGATCCCGAAAGTAATCCTTGTTTATTAAGAATGAGTTAGATGTTGAGCTTTCAGTGACTCACTCAATGTCCAGGGTCATGAACGGGTTAGCTTGCTCTTGGTCCGTCTGACTGTTGTAAAACAGGATTTTCTTACTGCTTACGACGACATACTGCGAAAGAAAAGAAAACGAGGATCAAATACTGCTGAAAAGTAAGAAAACACAACCCTTAAATGGAAGAAACACTGTTGGACTGATTACTTTTTTGTCCCAGCCAAATCGCTTTGTGTTCTTGGAAGGAAGGGAGATCCAGCCCTCCAGCCTGGAATCTAAAGAGCAGAAAAAAAAACAAAAAACAAAAAAAAACAGGAAGATGCTGGCATTAAAAGGACAGCCTTCAATCGTTTGAGTCACTTAAAAGACCACCTTGATATTTTTAAGTGTTTGTGGCATTTTCTTCCAGAAAGGCACTCATCATTCTGGGAGGAAATGATTCAATGCTAAAACAAAGGATCTAGAGACAGGAAATCCTGCTTCCATGCTGTCACGGAGCGCAACAGCTTGATTAGTAAGGGCGTTAATATTTACAAGAAAATGTACACGCAAAGCAAGGACGGGATTTTGGTAGAGAAAGAAGAATTAATCCTGATCCTGGAAAAAAAATCTCAACATTAATTCAAGTCCGTCTCAATTTCAGGACGGCTCAGCCGTGCCATGCTGTGAGTTTTAATGTGTTCCGCAAACATTAAAAGTCAAACGAGGGAGCGGATTAGCTGCATGAAAGTAGTGACAATCCTGAGGACAAAAATCGCTAAAAACAATTTTAGCAAAAAAAA
>NW_015113215.1:362438-369280 GCF_001443285.1 Poecilia latipinna
AAAAAAAAAATTTAAAAAAAAAAAAAAAAAAAAAAAAAAATAGGGTTGCGGGGTTCAGTCTTCCACGCCATGCAGGGTCACCTCCGGCTTCTGGCTCACGGGACTGCGGATAGGTCAGAGCCAGAGGGCGCTGGCAATGCTCCTCAGGCTCATCGTCGTCTTCCTCATCCTCTGACTCGGAGTCAAACAGAGCCCGGGCCGAGTGAAGGTTGGGCCGAGTGTCAACGCGGACAGATTTGTGCGTGCGCTGGTAGGTGAAGGACATCGACTCGGAGGTGCGAGAGTGAGTAATGCTCACTGTACAGGAGCACGAAAGCAAGCATGTGGTGGGGGGGGGGAGAAACATTGAGAAAGAAGTGGAAGCAACTAATAAAAAAAAGAGGAGGAATCCATGCAGAAGTTTGTCTAAGGGCTAAACAATGCAGTTTAAAACCGGGAAATATGTAGCGACGATTTCAATTTGAGGAGCCTACCTGGGAATCCGTCTGCCATTTCCAAATCGTTGATGCTGCTGATGCTGGTGGAGTCCAGAGAGTGAACGCTAAGGGACGTGATCTGACACCGAAGCCGCTCGATGTCGCTGTCTTTACTGTCCAGAGCCATCTGCAGCTCCTGGCGCAGGTGGGTCTCTTCGATCATCATCTGTCCACACAAACACTCAAAGCTGAGTTTGGGTACATGTGAAGTTGACTTACAGATTTCTCGTAATTTAGATCTTTTTTTTTTCCCCTTACGCTAAGTTGATCCAGAACAAACAAATAGTGGTATAAACAAAGTTTTTTATTTATTTACTCTATCGTTGGCTCAGAATTTAAATTTGTCTGATAAACTTTTTCACATCACGGTAGATTCATCATGGGCATGAATACTACAATATTTTGGTTTAGTTACTCTCGACTTTGGCCATTTTTTTTTGGATGAACTGATAAATTAAAAAAGTAACCATAATTTTTTAACAATTGGGTGCAAAAGGTTTTCTTTAATTTACACAGGTTCAAATGTCATATGGACACAGGATCAGATATACTTGTATACTCCCACTTAAACTTAGATGATTGTCTATTAGTAAGATGCAGGAGTTTGCGCATGTATTTGAGCTTATATGACTACATTTTGTAAAACCTGCTATAAATTCAGACGGGAATCCATTTCTGGTTTCGGAAAAAAAAATAAAAAAAATCACTCAAGCTTTATATTTTATTATAAATCTGTCCTGGAAAATAACTGCTGAGACGCATGACCAAAATTAATAAGTCAAGCACGAGTATGATGTGTGGATTTAAACTTCTGAACTCATCTGTGACAATCATGGGTTCAAACCTAGTTTATTCCTCTCTTGTCCGCATTGCATTCTACCTTCCTTGCAAATAAAGCAACGTCGGTCTGCATCCTGCTCTGCAGAACAATCTGACCAGTAAAAAGAAAATGCATCTCTGTTTGACGTGTCAGAGCAGCAGATGTTTTCTGGTAGCAAGTTTATATTCTGGGTGTATTTTGGGCATCGTGGGTGCACTGACCGCCTGCATGTCATCCAGCTCCTTCTGGTGGTTGAAGATGTAGCCGTCAAGTTTCTCCCTCGCTGCTTTCAGCTCCAGCTGCAGCTTCCTGTTCTCCTTCTCCTTCTTGTGCATCTCGGAGTCGACAACTCGGACGCCCCCTCGCCCCTTCTCCTTCGCCTTCTTGTGGTGCATCACCTCAGCCAGCTTGTTCACAGCCTGGGAGCAAAAAAAAAAAAAAAAAAAAAAAAAACAAGCTGCAGTAAAACAAAGCTCTTTTATATGGTAAATATAAACCCGGGGAATAAGCGGGGAGGGTTGCAGGAATCGATGCTGCTGTGAGAAAGGGAATTTTTATGCTTCTTTGCAGATGCCCAGAGTTCAATACAAGCCCGTAGAGTCGAGTTATTCTTAACAAGAGATGGCATAACATTGAGGTTGTCCGTTTTTAACTTGAAAAGGGGAGAAAATATGCATATGGTTTTCAGATCCGTGTAGGTCCACACACACCTGAATTTTCAGAGTCCTTTCAGACTGCACTTGTTTTTCAAAAGTCACTTTTAGACTTTCCAGCTCTTTCTTCATCTCTTCGGCTTTTTGCAGTTCTGTAAAGGCAAACGTGCATGTAATTTTAGTAGTTATACACATATTTTCTTCAACACATATTAAATCACATAAAAGAAAACCAGATGGTGACAAAATAGGATGATTTTTATCTGGGCAAACTGGTCTAAAAAAAAAACAACAACAACAAAAAGGCTACGCAAGGTTGCTGGATATTTTCAGTAAGTCAGTGAATAATTAACTGTCGAATGCTTAAATATAAATTGGCTTTTTTTCTCTCAAATATTAAGATTGGTGAAACTTTTGATAGATTTTGTAGAAAAAAAAAAATGTAATGTGGCACCCATAACCTTTTCAGCAACTGAAAGGAAATGTTGTAATTTCTTTTATTGTCTGAAGGATTTTTGAGGTGTTTGAGTTTTTGTTTTATTTTACCATATAACCTCCATCTTGTCATAAATTTGGTTTGACAGGTAAAACTGTAATCAGTGCAAAAAGTAGAAAAAAGTGTTTTGTTATTTGTAGCTTTGAAATAGACGTTGGGGTGTTTGAAGTAGACCAAGACAGCTTTTACACCCTGTCGGCTCAAATTGTCCGTTTGTGGACGTTTATTCTGCCCGGTGCTCATCAGCACAACGGGAGTCTCACCTTGCTGCAGGTCTTTGAGCTGGTTGTTCAGCTCTTCTTTCTCATTGGCCAGGTTGGCCACGTCCTCCGTCAAAGTTCGATTGGACTCCTCCAGCTGAGAAAGAAGACGGGGGACACGTGAGCTGATTCTGGCCACAGACAACTAATCTGTAGAAGTTATTCGAAAACAGAAGCCTACAGGAAGCAGAAAAATTGACGGCGACAGAGACATGGTGGTGCTTGCTGGCTGCTGATCATATTGTACAGATTTTAGATTGAAGCGCCAGGCTATAGACCGACATTTCATACACAATGTGTAAGTGTAGCTATTTAGCATCTTTTTCTTTCATGCCATCGCTTTTTATGTTACTGGTGTGACTGTCAGCACTTTGCAGTTGAAACTAAGCTGAATATTTTACATGTAAATAAGAAATGTGAGTCATGAATGCAAACATTAGTCAGAGGATTCAAGTCTCTTTCATCCGAGAGTTGCAGATACCAGAGTGTTACGTCGAAAATGTAAACAGACTTTATATTAACTCAATGAAAAAAAAAAAAAAAAAAAAAAATTTAAAAAAAAATATCCAAACCTTTTCCAAAAAAAAACATTAAAAAAAAAAAAAAAAAAAAAAAAAAAAACTTGCCGATCCATAAGGTTGAGATTAATGGTATCAGAATAAAAACAAAAAGTGATGAATAAAAAATGTATACATTCTCCAATAATCTGTTGTAGTTAGCGTTTTCGTTAATGGAGTGTGTTTGTGAAACTATTTAAATTAATTAATTAGCTCCTTTTACAAATTCAACCAGGTAAATCTAAAGTTGAATTTGTGCATAACATATAAACCAAAGAATGATTCTCAGAAGAGTTTGGTAAACATAAATAAACTACATTTAAGGCCAAGTCTGCGAGTGCCGAGACCAAATACATCATTCTACTATTTACTGCCAAAGTCCAGGCCATGCGAGCGTCTCTCACCGAGTCGATAGTGGCCTCCTTCTCACTCAGCTCCTGTTTGTGTCTCGCCAGCATGTCCTTGATCTCCAGCTCCTTCATGATCTTCTCCTTCTCCAGAAGCGAGTACTGCTCCTCGGCGATGGAGCGAGCCAGTTGTTCAGAATCCGCTTTGGTCAGACTGCTCTCCAGCTGTGCTGCCAGAGAATCCCTGATCGGGGGGCAGAAACACGTGGAACCCTTATTAAGCTGGATAAATCTTTGAACAGAACTAAATCCCTGGCATCATTATGCCAGTTAGAAATCCTCTGCCTGTGGCGAGTCGGAACATAATTAATCAATGACATTTTTGTCATTGACAGGTCTTCGAAAGAATGCTGAAGCAGCTTCTTTAAACAGTAAACTTTTCACATTTGGGACATCTCCAAACATCCATGATGGCGTAAAAAAAATAAATAAAATAATGTTCTGTTTTTTTGGCTGCGAGACGAATTCATTGGGAAGCAAAGACACTAATCTGGGAAGTCTGCTCCATTGTCAAATGTTAGATAATAAAAGCTTTCTAGTTTTGAGACAAAAATCCCATAAGAGCTGAACTCTTTCACATTTTGTCACATTGCTGCTGCATATTTCAATGTGTTTTATTGAAATTTTATGAGATAAACTGACACAAAGGATCTAATAACTGAAGTTCAGGGAAAATGGAACTACTTTAAAAAAAAATTGGCAAAAAGGCTAAATTGGAGTAAAATTCACAAATGTGGTAGACCTGTCACAATAAAAATATTGCAGGATGATAAATTGTTCCAGAACATTAATATTATTAAATTGAGATGATTTTCAAGCAATAATAGTAATGGCATAATAACGCAAGGACACCCTTTTAAGGGTCAACACCCTTTCATTTCTAACAAAATTGTCTGTCAAAAAGGGGGCTAGCTGAGACCAGTGCACCAGACTGAAGCCTTTCGTCATCAAGGTTTTGGTAGAAAGAGAGAGACGCAAGAAAAATAATCCATCATGCAAATGGAAGACGGATTATATAATTTTATGTCCAATTCACACATATTGCTTTGGTTCGATCAGAGGTTTGTGTCCGAGTTTGATGAAGACTGATACTTTCACAGAGGATTGAAGTTGTTTGCCGTTTGCTTTTTTAAATCCTTTCTCCAGACATCTCGGTGTTTCTTACTGAATCACGATATATATATATATATATATATTTTTTTTTTCTGTTGGAACAGCTGGATTATTATGTGAATGTTGAAAGCAGTTGAATCTTGACAGGTACAGTTACCTCTCCTCCTGGTATTCTGACAGCTGCTGCTGCGCCTCTTTATACATCTTATTCTTCTCTTCGCATTCATCCTTCAGCTCACGAATCTGTGTCTTGTAAAGAGTCTATGGGAGAAAAAAAAAAAGCACAAAAGTTGCAGTTTTACATCGCACGTTAGCGCTTAATGATGCAGATTTATGATTTCTTTTTTTCCACTATGCTGAACATTCATGCTGTTGCCGACTGTAAAATATTCGGCTGTCGCTACTGTTTGACAGATGCACTAGAAAAGGAGAGTTACTGTGAAATACTGCTCTGCCTCCAGCTGGTCCTTCAGTTCCTTCAGCTGGCCATCAGCCTCTTGCTTTTCCCTGAAACGGTACCAAAAATCTGTCAATCACAGGCGGAGGCAAAGCTGAACACAAGAGCCGAAGCAGCCAAAAAAAAACAAAAAAAAACATGACAGACATCAAAGCTGCAGCACTGAGCGCGGTCGCAAATTGGGCTCCTTCTGAAATGCTTTTGAGCCTGACCTGTGTAGCTCCTGGTTCTGCTTCTCCAGGCTCTGCTTCATGTCCAGCAGTTGGTTGAGTTCCTGTTTGAGCTGTTTCTCGGAGGAGGCGAGCGCCGACACCTGCTGCTTCTGCGCTTTCAGATCGGACTGGCTCAAGCTTCGCTTGCGGGTCTCCTGCTCCAGGCGGAGGGTGAGGTCCATCACCTGGACGCACAAGAAAACAGAATGGGGCGGTTAGATAGAGAGAAACTTTAGCTGCAGAAGAAAAAGCTCAATTGTATTCTGCTCTTATCCAACTGATTTGAAAACATTTGTTGTCAGTAAATGGGCCAAACTTCGCCCTAATGGGACTCTGTGAGGGTTATTTTATACACATTTATTTAATCCATCAGCTACAGCAACCAAAAAGTCATGTGATGGAAAATGTGCCCTGAATATATTTTAAAAATCGATGCAAAAGTATTAATAATAAATAAATGCGTCAAATACATTCACAATAAATTCCTTAATACAATTTGAATTCATCATAGGCTAAAATAGTTTCATTTAAAACATATTTTTCAAATAATGTCAGGATTTTCAGACAAACTTCAAAGTGCCATAACATTTTTCAAATAAAATATTTCCTTATATTTATCATTTAATGACTTTTTAATAAGATATGGATATGCACTCTTCTCGTGTAAAGGAACAGGCATGTTTTCTACATTTATCTCCTCTTGTCACAGGCAGACTTTGAACAGCTCATGCATTTCTACGTCTCAGAAAAGTTACCTCTTCAGAAAGTTTCTCCTTTTGTGCCTGCAACTCCTCCAGCTTTTGCTCTGCTTGCTTGTGATCACAGTCTAGCATGGAGTGCTCCTTCTTCAGTTGCAGCAGTTCTTCTTCCACCTGGAGCTTCAAGTTGCGCTCCTCCTGCAGGGTGCTCTCCATCCCTGGAACAAAAGAAACAAAGCCAAAAAAACAAACAAAAAAAAAACAAATGTTGATGGGATCAGTGTGCATTTACAATACATTTGCATGTAGCACTAAAGGCTTATGATCAGCAAAGTACTATAAGATCAAGTTGAATCTCATGTAATGTCTATTTTGCTAAACTACAGCAAAATAATAGACATTATTTTCCTAAACTGCAGACTTTATCTGCTATCTGCTTACAATCAAATTTATAAATGTAAATATCTAAACGCTCTAAAATGCATTCTCTCCATACCTGAAAACCATTAACAAAAAAAAAAAAAAAAAAAAAATCACAATTTCTAATTAAACCCCTTTTTTGCTTTTTGAAAGATTTTTGAAGTAGCTTTTGGAAATGGCAGGATAGAAACCAGGTGGCTAGAGATTAAAAATTTAAATATGAATAAATAAATAAATAAAAAAATCTAGGCCTTACTGGGAAAACTGATCAGT
>NW_015113215.1:372336-406660 GCF_001443285.1 Poecilia latipinna
AAAAAAAAAAATCACAATTTCTAATTAAACCCCTTTTTTGCTTTTTGAAAGATTTTTGAAGTAGCTTTTGGAAATGGCAGGATAGAAACCAGGTGGCTAGAGATTAAAAATTTAAATATGAATAAATAAATAAATAAAAAAATCTAGGCCTTACTGGGAAAACTGATCAGTAGAAATAGTGACAGGAAAAAAGAAAAACAATAATAATCAATAATGTGCTTTTTCTTCCCCACTTCAATAAAAATGTTTACATTGAGTTTTTTGTATTCAAATTTTCATAGGGTGACATTTTGCTCCTACAATAAAATATCCATTAATCTTAAGGCATTTACAAATTCTTACCATGGCTGCCAGCACATTTATCAGCATCTGTACGTCTATTGATCTTTCTGCTCACCTTTTAAGGCCTCAGATTTGGGCTCCTCGATAGATTTGTTGACTTCGCTTTTATCTGCGAGTTTAGCTTTGGTAGCCTTATGCTCTGCCTCCTCCTGCTCCAGATTCTGCTGGAGCGACTTGAGCTGGAACATCAGGTCAATCTCCTGGTTGTTCTTTTCCTGCAATCAAAGCGTATATGTTAAGTTTTTTTTTAGAATAATGACTTTTACACCGTAAAGTCTTTAATCGAGGAATATTTTACACTTAAATACAGTGAAAGTGATTGGGAGAGAAGGAAATACCTTTTCGAGATTATTTAGCTTCGTCTGTAGTTCCTTTTTTTCACTGTTGACCTTGGAAAGAGAAGATTTCACCTCCTTCACTTCGTCTTCTAGGAGTGAAATTGTTCCTGAAAAGGAATAATGTAAAAACAGCAATAAAATTAGCAGAGAGGTGGTTAATATTTGTCTAGAAGTGAAGCAACTATTTTGACACAAACATGCAATAATTTAACACCTGGTCCGCCTATTTTTGGACATTCCCTGTGTGACAGCTCATGTTTGACCTAAAACACCCAAAATACGGCACTTTATGTTTGTTTTCCTTTTCTTTTCCATGAATCGACCCTAAAGGAGACTTTGACCAACGGAAGAAAAAAAACGCCAAACAGGTAACACTTTATCCTAACAAATTCCCCTCTGACCTCAGAGGGCGGTGTCTCTGTGTTACAGAGACCATGAAATTTAAAGCCACCTCTCAAGGAAAAAAAAAAAAAAAAACCTGCAATGTTCTGGCATCTTGCTTCACTCTCCACCTCCTTCAGCAGATGTTTCCACCTATGATCCAATATTTCCCAGGGCTGATTCCAAAAAACAATTCACATCTAATTCTCAGTTCAACTGCACACTCCAAGTTATGTAATGTCTTTCTTTTTCCAAAACTTGAAGAGATGTTTACTTCAGGGGCACACAAAAATCTGATTACTTTTAAAAATCTAGATCAGGGGGTGGGCAACGCTGGACTCCTGCAACTTTTAGATGTGTCTCAACTTCAACACACCTGAGCCAAATAATGAGGTCGTTAGCGGGACTCTGGAGAACCTGACTGCACTTAGGAGGTGATTCAGCTGTTGGATTCAAGTGTGTTGGACCAGGGAGACATCTAAGAGTTGCAGGACACCGGCCCTCGATGGACCAGGATTGCCCACCCCTGGTCTTGATCGAACGATGAGTTAAACCGTCTGTTCAGCTGCTTCTGTGTCTCACCCTGCAGGTCAGCGAGGGTCTCCGTCTTGAGGTTGTGTTCTCTCCTCTCCTCCTCCAGCTCGTCTTGCAGCCCCCTCATCTGCTTCTCCTGCTCCGCCTTGCTCGCTTCCAGTCCGCTGCACTTTTTCTCCATCTCCCTGAGGCTGACTTCGAGGCTCTGGGCTTGTTTCTGTGCCTCCGCCTGGCCCTTCTTCAGCCGAGCCACCGCCTCCTGCTCAGCCTGCAGGGCATCGTTAGCCTCGTCGAGCTACAGGTGAGGAATAGATTAAGTTAATTCTCATTTAGCCTAAGAGGCAAAATGTTTTCATTATAGCAGCAGATTTAGTAACATATTTCAGAACAGGATAGAACACAAATACCCTTCCATCTGTGATGAAATGAATGTGAAGCAGCAGCAAAGTGACAGGAAAAACAGAAGGCGGCAAAATCACAGGTAAAAATATAAAACAAAAAATAAAGGTATTTTTTTTTTTGTTTGTGCAGTCTTGTTGTCTTTTGAATCAGTATGAAATCTAAATTATTGTTAGAGGTGGAAATCTTGATTATCACAAGTAGGAATAGGCCATTATATTTTAATTAAGTCAGTGATGTCATGCACTCCTACGACTTCTAGAAGGGAAACAGGCCCACAGCATCACAGATCTTCAGTTAAGCTAAACATTAGCTTTATCCTCCTGTGCCACCTGTCATGCAGATATAATGGTCATTTTTATCACTAAAATGGAATGTTCTCCTGTATTCCACATTTTAAAGAGCGACTAAGAAAACTCTGTCATGTCCAACTTACAACCCTAAGCAGCTAAGTCACACAAAAAGCATATACATATAAATACAACCGGCAACAATGAAGGTCAGAGACAATGCTAGACGTATTTAGTAAGGTTAAATATCAACTTGCATTCAATCATATGCATGGGGAATATTTGGTTAATTACACATGATACAAACGCATAAAAAAAACTTTGATGGCAAGTTCTCAGTTTTCTGCGAGAAAAGCGAACCATGCTGTGGCGAGTAACGATACAGAGTTTCCCTCCTCACCTGCTTTTGCAGCTGGATGTTCTTCTCATTGGATATTTGTGAGTGTTGGTTCCTCTTCTTCATGTCCTCCAATTGGTCCCTCAAGTTGTTCACTGCAAAAACAGTCGAGAAGGACGTTATTCAGACTTTGAAAAAGACAAACCCAGTGTCAGATAAAGGTCGCTGGGCGCTCACACTCGTTTTCCAGGATGCGCTTCCTGTCTGCCTCCATCTCCACCTTGCGGATGTTCTCCGCACTCTGGTGCTGCAGCAGGGCTCGCTCTCGCTCCAGCTGCCTCATGGAGGCTTCCACTTTCTGCCGACTGTTCATCTGATAAAACAGGAAGGCAAACTTAGACCTACTGTGTTATATGAGACTGGGTTAGAGCGCCTGCAGCCACTTCTGAGTCCATTTTTTACCTCCTTATCCAGTTCATTGACCAGCTTGTCTAAACGATTGGTGGCATTTCTGAAGATAAAAAAAAAAATAAAAAATGATTACAGATTTTCCATTAAAATATAAGATAGAGATTTAAAAACAATTTCCTTGACATATAACCACTTGTTAAAAACACATTTGATCTGTTCTTTTAAACATTTTCTTCTCAAAATGAGCAAACTGGTGAAATGCAATGAATAAATAAATAGAAGAACAAAAATGAAGCTGCATTTGACTTTACCACTCTTCTTCTCGTTTCATTTAGCCTATACTGCAATATTAGGATGTTAATTACTACTTCTTTCCTAAGTGATTCTGCTAATATATAAACAAAACAGTGATCTGAAATGAATTCTTTTTTATTCTTAAAATCACAATCTATAGATAACAGTGTATCAAAAAGTTGATTTATAGTTTCAGATTGTACAAAAAGTGGTATAATCCATCATAATGATGTTCAAGTGTGTGTGTGTGTGTGTGTGTGTGTGTGTGTGTGTGTGTGTGTGTGTGTGTCCCAGTCATACTTGCACTTCTGCTCCAGTTCATCTTTGGCCTGCATCTCATGATCAAGCTGCTCCTCCAGCTGCTTCACCTTTTTCTGCAGCTGCTCAGAGGGAAAACAAAGAAAAAATGTCTTCCGTCTATACTCTCTGACGGGATAAAAAAAAAAACAAACAAAAAAAAAAAACTTTGCACACAAAGTCACTCACGTCTTTCTTGCTATCTGCAGAATTTTCTGTATCCTTACAGTTTTCCTTACAGTCGTCTGAATCCTCCTCAGAGCTGCTGCCTGTTCTGCTCAGGAGCCTACAAACGGAGAGAGGAAACCAACGAATGTTTGCAACAGCTTTAACTGGTAGCAACACACAAGACCAAACTTCAGGCAGCATGTGAGGTTCAAAGATCAGCCATAACAGTTTCAGTTTGTAAAACCATTAATTTTGGAGTTTAGATGCAGAGTTGCTGCACTTGGTTATTTTCAGTACTCTTTACCTTTTTGACAAATATGTCCAATAAAATTTGGCTACATGCCAACAGTTACTGTGGATTAAGGCAGTTCAGCAACATAACTTTAAGAAATAAATGTTTTATTCCTCAATATTTGTGCTAGGCTAAAGTGAGGCAGGAATCTACGATAAATCAGACGCAGAGAGGGCGTTTAAAGAGACTGTCAGAACAAGGCGGCAGTATGGGTCTAAAACAGGGATACAGTGTCTGGCTTCAGTGTGAAGCTGTTGTTTCCCTTTAAGCATTCCTGTAAACAGTCCTTTGTCAGTGCAAGGAACTGGTTTTTCCTCATATAAACCCATTACAGCAATACAAATAAATCAAAAATAAAAATTTTTCAATGACATATCTAGATAAAACACCAGTCAAACAAAAAGAACACAAGATTAAAAGACTCACTGATCCTCCTTGAAATAAGTGAAGCCGATAAATGGTAGCTGGTTGCCCGTAAACGCTCTGGGAGGAGGAAAAGTCTCGGCAGTTCCCTTTTCCACCTCTATGTCATCAAAGTTACTGGTGTCTATGTCGCTGTTCAGCTCTGGAACCACTGGAGCCACAGCTGGAACACAGGAGCAGAGGGCGAATCGTTGAGTCAAACGGGTCAAGGAGGAGGAGGCAGTGCGAACCAGGAGGGTTAGAGTAGAAATAAAGATTCAGTTGAGTATAAAGATGGTGGATTGCCTCAGAGTTATTTACTGCCCCTCTGAACCATTTCGCATTTTATCGTGTTACAAGAATTAACAGCAAATTATTATAATATTGTATTACAGTGTATAACTGGGAGGCAACAAAAGGTTTTTAATATTCTTTCCGAACAGAGGTCTAAAAAGTGTGGAGTCCATTTGTATTTCCGGTGGCAGTGTTCTGTGGATCCACCTTATTCTGCTATAACACATTTCCTCCACTGCCTAGTTTCTTTCGCCTCGCTCACCTTCTTGTCAACTCTGAACTCTTTGACAGAGGGCACGGTCTGCTGAGGCTGATGATGTTAGCGTTCCGCTATAAAAGTGTTCTGCATCTTGACCTGATTATCTCATTTCACGTGTCTGATGTGTTCCTTATAAATGTTAAAATAACTTCATGATGCCGTTTCTCTGAGGTCTACACAAAACAGCTGTGCTGCACTCATCCTAAGATTAAATTAAAACGAATAAGGGGAATTTTAAAGGCCATTGGATGCATTAGGTTTTAGCTAAGTGCATCAAGATTAAAAAAAAAAAAAAGCCTTGTTTCCAAATTTTTACTTGGAAGAAAACTGTGAAAAAAAAAAAAAAAATCATCCTCCTTCCACTTTAACATTTGGTCCGTGCAGTGAATGTAGAGGATTGCAATGTGACAAAACGTGAAGAAGATCCAGCAGGCGAAGAGCATTTAAAAACCCTTCCTTGAAAACATTTTAGCACTGAATATTTTATTTTTTTTCACCCCGTTCAGCCAACCCTGTGCCAACTTTGGCACGGCCTGCAGTAGGAGTACGTTTCCTACAGGTTGGCGTGAGCTTGACACCACTCCTTTTCCCCACACAGTGCTTGCTTTGTGCCCCACACACACAGCTACCTTTCACAAATGAATCCTGACCACAGCAGCAAAAAAAAAAAAAAAAAAAAAAATACAGCACCCTCTGCTCTCCTTTCACAAGAGCAAGCACACTTTTGAACACGACACAGCGTGCAGACACAAATCCGTGCAGGGGCCAATCAGATAAAAATGGTCCTTTAGTCTATAAAAAGATTCCAATTAAATAAAAGACAAGCGGCCTCAGACGGGTGTAATTCTGGCTCTGTGCAAACAGCTCTTTACTGTTAGGTCGAGACTTGACCGTCAGCTTGATGAATACGCACGAATGATATCAACGTAGGGGGTGATGTAAAACTAGAAGCTTGGAAAAAAAAAAAAAAAATAGAAGTCAAACGTGTGGTGAGACAGAAAGAGACATGGATGGCCTTGTGGCAAGACTTCCCAGAATGCTCTCTGATAGGGAGAGTCTAATGACAGGCAGCCGCGGCCACAGTGAGAGTGAAAAAGAGAGTCGGAACCCTTCGAAACGGGGCGCCCCTCTCATTAGACGAGGCCACACGATCGTCCCGCCCGCTGCTACGGAGGATGCGCCTTTCTCAGCCCCTGCATCCACTCGCCCGTCATTTCGCTGCAATCACCGCCGTAAGCAAGAAAACGGAAGGAGATAAGAGTCGCAGCACAGAGCGAAGGCCTTACGTAGCAGGGAGTCGTTTCGTTCTTAAAGATCTAAAGAGTGCACAGATAGGGCTCTGCAGGAAACAAGAAATAGATCTGGCTCACGTTTCCAGTGCGTGTTGAGCCTGTGTGTGCGCGTCTGCCTGCGTGCGTGTGTGTGTTTGAGAGGGAGAGAGAGAGAAAGAGGACATGCATGTGCAGCGCAGCAGTGGCACAGCGGTGGTTTTATGTTCCAGACTGCAAGGCTCTGATCAGAACTTTAGTCTGCCCTTATAATCAGAGCCAGGTGCAGCGGAGAAATGGGGAGGCGAAAGGAAAAGGCTCTGAATGTAATCACTCACAGACACAAAGGTGCTCTTCATAATCCTAATGTAGAAATTCTAATTTTCTTCCTCTTTTTTCCACCCCATATCCTATAATTTCAGCAATGCACAAAGAGCTTCTTGTAAAGACTATTTTTTTTTTGTTTTAAGTTACAAAGAGAAGTGCACACTGTAGAGTAATGTTATCCAAATCCCACACTTGATCTCACTGACCTGTATGACAAGATTTTTATCCGTCATATGTACACAAAACCATCCAGAGACAAGAATCTGATCAGACTCAAGTAATATTAAAACATTTTATGAGTTAAAAAATTAAGGATATCCACGTTAAATAATCTGACTTGAAATTAAATGTTTCGAATGTAGCAACTACATAAAACTCTATGGGGGAAAAAAGAACAAAAAAAGTGAGGCTAAATTATATGGAAAACAAATTTAATAATTAACTAAACATCAAAACAATATTACATTGCTTTCCACGACAAATATTTTATAAATCATAAAAGCAAAACAAACGATGAAAATCATAGTTCGAGAGAAAAATAATACTTCGAGTGACGTTCCAGAAGAGAGGGAGAAAGGAAACAAAGTTTCCCTCACTCCAATTTTTGCTGCACACTGCTGATCAGCTCCGCCTTATTAGGGTGACGCTGCTTTACAACTGCCATTAAGGAGGCCTGGGAATGTCTGTTAAGCAGCTGGCTGCAGGATGCCAACCTCAGAAGAACGAAGACTAATTAACCAGCTAATAAACGGTTAATTAGTCATTTAATCGTCAACTAAACTGCAAGTGTGTATAATTTTAGACTTAAAAACAACAATTAAAATAGTGGGCAATGTTAGTAAACCTGCCATAATCAAGCTATTTAATTTCACCAACAGTGGCTGTAATTGCTCTCTTTCCAGCATGTTGTCTTATAAATTTTAAATACATTAAGTCTTTAAATACACGACAGCAAACCAGTATTATTTGAAATCTGCTGCTCTCATCTTTAATGCATTTTTTTTAAAGATATACTCCATATGAGCTGATTTCCAGAAGGATTTGCGCAATAACATGATGTCCTGCTCCACAAAGCGTCCCATCATTTGATGCCAGATATGACACCATATGGAGAGCATGTGTAGCATAAGTGAAGGCTTACTGGTGCAGGAGCTGGAAATAAACTGAAATCACAGGCTAAAGCGAAGCAAATCTGGAAAGGGAATGGAATGAGCTGGAGGTGATAAGACAGAAATGGCAACAAGACTAAGGCGCACATTACCAGACATGGGAATAACAGAGGGAACCTACACCTGCACAGGCTCAGAGACATGCACCACGTGCCCACTTACTGTCACGGATGTTGTCAAAGGTCCACTGGTCGTCCTTGAAGAAGGGGTGACGTTTGATCTCATCCACTCCGGTGCGGCCCAGTCGAACCTTCCTGCACACAGCAACAAGGAGGAGGCAGAGGCGCGTTGAGAGGCGAGTTGCCTTAGTGAGAATGCAAAACACTCCCCACCTCACCCCGCCCCTCCACCCACCATCACTAACATGTCATCCCAAAAACACAGAGCCCAGTGGAATGACTGCACTGACCAAACTGGCCAGAATGGAGAGCCGCATGACCGCTGCTGCAGAGAACCTCCTGTGTTCAGCCAGAGCCAAGATAATATAGTTTCAGAATGGCAGAAAGTTAGCGTGAGGAACCGTCGGCAACACAGAACTTTCTCTCCTTCAATGCCTCTCTGCATCCCCCCACCCCAATACCTCTGGGTGCATGGCGGCAGAGGGGTGTGGCAGTTTGGGCTTGCCACGTGTGGGACATTCCAGATCAAGCAAGAAGGGGAGAGAGCGGAGTTTTCTGATGGGTGCATTAAAAAAAAAAAAAAAAAAAAAAAACGGAAACCCGAGGAAAGTTTAAAAGCTATGTCTTTGTGCCCAGAACACTAAAGGAGTAAATAGGGGCAAGAGAAATGGAAACTGGCAGCAGTCAGGTATAAAATGTTGCACATAAAGGAAAAATTAGATAACTCAAAGAGAGACAGGGTGGGGAGGGGGGGGGTAACAAGACCGAATGAGTGATCCAGCAAAATGGGAAGACAATGACAGAGTATGTGGGTTAAGTGCATGCAGTGATTAGCGAATGTGTGTGTGAGACTGCCTCACATACACACATCGGATTCTGTGCGTGGTGAGAGAATAGTGAGTGAGAAAGCAAATAAACTCAGTGAGAAGGAAAAAATGAAAGGCTGCTCTGTAGAGAAGCAGAAAGGGCCTGTGTTTAAAGCCTTTTCTGGGGAGGGGTCAGTAATGTAAACAGGAAGTGGTCTCTTCCACTGGAAACGGCCACAAAGCAGGACCACTAGCCATTTATTCATTCAGTGAATGAATAAATCAGAATTTAAGCTTAAATTCTGATGTCATTAAGAAACCTTTGGATTCATTCAGCTATTTTAGGCAGACAGACTCAAAAAAACAACAAAAAACATTGTCTAATTTGAAAATACTTCAACAATGAATAATTCCTAATTTCACTATTGCCTGCAGTGCATCAAATTGAATGTTTTTTTTTATTTTTATATGTGCTAAATGACTCACTGATTGGGGTGGAATGGCCTAGATAACACCAAAATCAGTCGAAAAACAAATCTGTCAGCAGCCGAAGGAGATTTTTATTATGATATGGGTTATAATATTTTTAAATGGTCATAAATAATAATCATCAACATCACAATCATCTTCAAATCTGCGTCTTTTCTTCAGCATATGCCTGAAGTTGAGCTAGTCATTCCATTACGACCAACTCAAGCTGCCACACCGCTCCGCCGCCAAGCACCCAGAGGTAGTGGGATGACGGGACACAGAGAGGAATTTTGGTTTTGTTCACAAATTGGTTTCCATTTTTCAACAAAACAATATAACTTTACATCAAAGATCAACAATAAATAAAATTATGACAGTTTTGTTTGGATTTCTCATTTTTTAAGTTTGATTGTTTAGTTTTTTTTGTTTTTTTTTTTTTTTCTGTCAGTGGACTGCTGCTGGTAATTTCCCAGAGGAACCAGTAAAGTTCAATCTAATTCAAGCAAATCTAGGCACTCTTTTTTTTTTTTTTACCTTTTTGAGTGATGCTGTCTTATATCAAGGCCCAGACAACTAAACTGTTCGTAGGTCTGTGATTGGGTAATGCAGCCAAACAGCGAGAAACCCAAAATGGCTCCAGCTAATCAGCATGTTCATACACATGAAGTGGATTATGATTTATATTTAAAAAAATGGTCTAATGGTCTAAGAACATTTGACAACGTTTGATGATCAAACCTGTCAGTGAGAAAAGCACTTATGAGATCTTTGGCATTCTGAGACATCTCCACATCGTCCGGAAAGACCAGAGCGTTATGGTGGTTCATGATCTTCCCATATGTTCCGATGAGAGACTCGGCATAGAACGGAGTTTCGCCTGTGATGAATATTAGAGATTAAAGCTTCCTAGATTTTTACCAATAAACCCACAGAAAGAAGTTCATACTTGTGAATTTAAACTGAAACTCACCAACAAGCAATTCGTACAGGGAAACTCCAACAGACCACCAGTCACATTCCTGACCGTAGGTACCATCACCGCCTTGAGACTGAAGCACCTCCGGGGAGATGTAGTCTGGTGTGCCTACAGCTGTCACACAGTGCACCATACCAGACTGTAGACAAGCAAACACACAACCATAAGTATAAGATTCAAAGTATCAGGTCTGGGGACACACTATTTAATATATACAGAGATGATCTGTGTCAAAGTCCCCAACTAAATCTGTCTTCCAATAACTATTGTTGATCTTACAGAACACATCAAGACATATTTTCATGACTTGAAAAACTCTTTTGTGAGCTGTGTTAGTTTGCTGATCCAAAAAAGTCAACCTTTTACTTTTTACAATGGTAATCACAAAGTAAGAGACAGTGCACTGCTTATTCTCAATTTAATCAAATTAGTGTCTAGAAAGAAAAACTTTTGCCTAGAATGATTAAGTTTTTTTTTAGTTTTTTTTAACGTTTTTTAGGGGACCCATATTTTTTCTCAACAAAGTTTTTCTGTGTGTTATACCTATTTTTTTTTTTTTACAAATATTATTGAATTTAGTCTTACATTTTATTTTTACTTTCCTGTTTTGGTTTTATATATTTTGCTTCTGGTACTTATTTATTTATTTTGTATTTATTTATTTTTTTATTTTTGCTTATACAGTTTTTCCTTTTTAGTTCTATAATTTTTAAAATGTTATTGATGCACTTTGTATTTTCTGTCTTGAAAGATGCTATATAAATGAAGCATATCGTTATAATTTATTTAGTTACTTACCAGCAATACAAGTCTTTATATATACTTGCACAAAAAATTTAATTGCAAGAAACCATAATGCATGTCGAGGTGTTTGTAATGACTTCAGACGATTTCCCCAAAGGCACAAATATGTAGGAGCGGCTATTTTAAAAAGCTGTGGTGAAAAGCTGAGAAACACTTCCTGCTCCACACCAGAGGCAGAACCACAGAGGCATTTTGATTTGGGTGCTTAGCAAAGTAAATCCTGAAGCTTTTCAAAACAGTTCAAGTGCAATTTTGAGTGGCACTTCCACTATTTGAACACCTGATGGTGCACTAGAGCTCCAAGTGACAATACAACAAATGTATTTCCCTGACAAAGAATAACTAAATGCATTTTCACTTCTAAAGTTTCAGAAATAGTGAAACATCTCATTCACTCCAATTCACAACAATCAACCTACCGAGTTCATCCTCATGCAGGTGCCAAAGTCGGCTAGTTTGAGGTGTCCGTGCTGGTCCAGCAGCATGTTGTCCGGTTTAATGTCGCGGTGGATGAAACCCATAGAGTGGATGGCATCCAGCGCCAGCACCAACTCGGCCGTGTAGAAGCGAGCCCACTTCTCGGGGATGTCGTAGTTTATGGTGAGTGTGACCACATCTCCGCCCGGCATGAACTCCATCACCATGTAGAGGTTCCGATCATCTTGGAAAGCGCAGCAAAGCTGGAATGATGTCCATTCCACACATAAATGTCATGTCTAAGTGCTTAAAGATTTTGCACTGATACAGATTTCACAATTGCTGTTCATTGTTTCACAGCCAATAGTGAAAGTCAAAAATCATTACTGCAAACCTGATGCCAGGATTATGTCAACTCTAGCTAAAAAAAAAAAAAAAAAACAACAACCAGGTTCAACTGATTTATCTAAAATATTAAGTTATTGTAGCTTAATTAGTTTAGTTTTCAAATTTTTAATTTAAACATATGTTCTATTTAAACTTCATTCAAAATAACCAACATAACACACAAGTTCCTTGTTGCAACTTTATAGCAAATAAAGTTGCAAATAAAATAAGATTGGTTGCAAGATAGCACAAAAGAAACTTATTATTTCAAACTGGATTCTTGTTCCACATCTTTTAATTGCCTTAGCAGTTAATAAAACCATTACGTTTGTAGGATTTGATTGGAACATCCGGATTAACACCATGAAACATATCTGCAAGATGATCTAAAGAGGCGTTGCCTGGACAGAAGTGAAACTGCTTTTTGTTTCTTGTTTTTTTTTTGTTTTTGTTTTTTTTCCCTGTGTGGGATCCTATTATGGATGGGATTCCTGCCGTGTTAAAGGTGTGCCTGACAAATAGCTGAAATCTCAAAGAGAAACCTTGTGGGTGGTTCTGTTGCTGCAAGGAGACAAATGGTGAAAACACGAGTAAGGCTAGAGTGAGCCACTTGCAAAAGGACGCAGCAACATTACACAGCTAAAGCTGCAGAATGCTGAGGAAAACACTGATGTATTGTTTTTAGTCACTTCACAATTGTAGTCTGAATGCATCAGTAGCTCAGCAGTCAGGAATTCAAAAAGTAAAAGCCTGTTAAATGTGCAAGTAATAGCTGAACTGTCAACAGATTCTCTCATCTCTTCACTGCTTTGCCGTTTTAGCCTCTCCTTGTCAGGCCTCCTAATTTATGTGGACATGTACGCCTCGATAGAGTTGCAATGTTCACTTTTCAGGAGTGTTGTATAAGACATTGAATGCTTAGGATACAGTGTTATAACCTAAACTTGTTTTAAACTTCTCTTAAACTTCTGTGTTTCTTTGCTAACAGGACGCCGTTTGTTCACTGATGTTCTCTAAGAAACCCCTTAGATCTGTAGTGAGATTAAATTACACTCTTGTTGCACTGAATTTACCATTAAGGTGACTTCTAAAGGCATATGAGTGTCTTTTATTCAGAGGTACCAAAGTAAAAGCATAATGCATTTTCCTTCAATAATGTACCACTTTTTATTGGTCTATCACATAATTTTCTGCGTGTTGCGGAAAGAAATACACATCCACACCTGAACAATCCAGGGACTGTTGGAAAACGCCATGATGTGCCTCTCCTCCCAGAAGAAGGCCGAGTCTGACCTTTTGATCATCTCGAACTTGCTGAGCTGCTTCATGGCGTAAACCTTCTTCGAGGCCTTGTGACGGACCTGTAAATAAGGCCAGGCAGATAAGAGAGAGGAGACGATGCTGGAATGTAAACAGTAACAACTCCACAAGGACAATAAGGAGAGAACTGTTGGAATGTCACAATGACTGAGATAACAGCAGAGATCCAGACATGAAACGGGAAGCAGCGAGTGTTGTACACACCCATAAGAAGACATGCTTACACAAGCGCTAAGCACAAACACAGACGAGTACCCCTTCACACCCCCTCACCAGACTTCATATTCATACCCCACACAAAGCCTGTCCGGACTCGTTCCAACAGACAAACATCTTATCAGATACCTGATTTTAACTGCCTTCCAGCAGAAGGAAGGTAGTTAAAAAACGAGGCCAAGATGAGAGCAAGGAATTACAGCCAGTTTCAAAATGTATGATTCATTAGGTAGGAAATGATGTGAAAAATATTTTAGAGTTCTGTGTTTAAAACAGGGTGTTTTTTTTTTATTTGTCTTGATGGTTGCTCCCTCTAGTGGCCCAGAAGCAAACTGTTAAATTCAGGAAAAGCAGGAAAAATTCTCTACTTCAAACGCGGAGCTTAACAATGAAATATAAAGGTTAAAATAAATATTTTCTTCTTTTACAGGGCAGTAAGAGAGAAACGCCTCACCAGCTGCACTTCACCGTAGGCTCCTCTCCCGATCAACTTCACTTTTTCAAAGTCGTCAACCTTCACCTGCAGCTCTCGCAGTTCATTCACCAGCTTCTCATCTGCAGATAAGAGATAGGAGTAAAATACTTCAGCATCACAAAAGCTCAATCTGCTGCCACTTCTATTCAAAATACCTTTTGGAAATTTTTATTCAAAGGTCAAGAAAAATGTACTTTTTGTGATCTGCATAGATTATCATCTCAATTTCAAATGAAACTGCAGAGAAAACGTGGACAATACCATCGATTTACTTGGGTTAGCCTTGCGGTCCACTTTATATTTGCCTTTTGGGAGTCTTTTCGAACAAGAATTTGAACATATCAAACGCTATTAGGACAAGAACTGGAATCTTTGTAGATACATTATGAAATAAATAATATCAACAAAAAGAAGGCTTATTTAATTAGAAAACGTATTTAGGGGACACGTTACTAAAACATAAACAAAATAAATGGCACAAGTAATAAAGATGCTTGAATGGATCATTTTAAACAAAAACGAACACCACATCTTAAAATACATCTGCAATAGTTACACATACGTGCATTAAAGTTAATTTAGTTAAACATACATTTAACTAAAACACTTCGTAGGCAACAAATCTATGTGAGCCGAAACTCAGGAGGGGAATTTGATCCTGGCAACAAGTTTCAAAAGTGTTTTCAAATAAAACCACTCTGCCCACACATCGTGTGGGCAATGTTGCAGATTGTTTATGAACATGATCAGCCTCTGAAAAAGAGAAGTCTAAAGATAAGAGCTAGAAACACTCCCACCCATTTTGGACCTTGGTATCAAGGTTTACTGAGGATTCTTTGAAAGCTGCTACTGGTTTTTGCCATACCCCTCTTATGGTTTGAAATGCATTTATTGACCATAGTAAAGTGTAGTGAAGTGCTGCCCCTCCCTGCCTGTTGCTACACGCTGCCAGACAACTGACCAGAAAAGGCTCTGAGAATTTTCTCTGTCTAACAGGAAAAGCAAATTTGACTGGAAATAATGCCAAAGGCACAGAAAGTCGTTATATGGAAATTTAAGCAGCTCCACTCACCCTTCTTGTTATGCTAATGTTATATAAAAAAAATCACATGGAACAAATGACATGTAAATTACGCAATGGTTAAGACCTGCTGTTTGTGTATACTATCAGTTAAATTTGTGCAACTCTAATATAAAATATCCTGTGTTGTACTTAAAATTTACTGAATCAACTTTATACTTTTTTGATTAATTCAATTCATAATCAGATTCACAAATAATAAACCTAGCATTATTATTTGTGTTTTTTGGTTTTAATTCAATGTGTCAAAACCAGTTTATTAAGAAACTATAACTGTAAAAATCAAAATCAGCAGCTTCCTAAAATTTAGGAAGACTTACGTTATTTTTTTGCAAAATGTGATTTTGGTAATAATAATAATAATAATAATAATAATAAAAATAATAATAATAATAATAAAAGATTTAGGGGGAAAAAATCCAAAATTTACTTAGGCCATTATTTTAGAAAGGTGACAAAATGCTACTTTTTTAAACAGTAGCAGAAATACTTGTGTGTTTAGAAAGCAGTTAGACTCTGTTACACATGTCTGTTTTATGTAAACACCATGGGACCATGGTAATTTTACTTTCATCATGGGAACTTATCTCAGTTTACATATTTGGTTAATTGCTCTATGGTCAGTCAAATCAAACAGATTAAGCTTTTATTTGACATATTTTCCAGGAAATGGAACTGGCATTTTTCAGCTTCAGAAGAATTCATTCATATTTGGCAACTGGCGCCCAGCCCTCAGGGTAGCTTGCACCTACAAGTTTAGACAACATTAACATATGCATGCCTCCAGATGATGATGATGATGATGATATCTGCCACATAGAATCCCTTTTATTATTCAGGGAAGAATAATGAGCTGAGTTTTCATGACATGACTCTATAGTAAAAGAATGCCGTTACTAAACTCGACTGCCTGAGGCACCAACCTGTCAGTATCTGCCTAAAATTAAAAAAAAAACCCACATTTGACCCTTTTGAAAATGAGAAAAGCAACAAACACACAGCTCTGGCCAAGAAGTAAAAAACAGTTATTTCAATTATACAAGTCTTGCATATTTGACTGCAGTACTGAAACATGTTTGTTGGGATTAAATAATAAACCGAGGACAAAAAACATGGAAAGAAAATAGAAAAAGGACAAAGCACCAAAACACAAAAAACACAAAGAGTAGCTCTTACATCTGTTCAGAAATGCCTCAATGTTCTTGTTCTTTCGCAGGAAGGGGTAGTTGAGATCATGAGCTAAGGCATTCATGGAATCCTGAAAGACAAAAAAAAGCATTATTTTTATTTTTTTTTATGACAACTGAGACAGAAAACATATGCAAATATTATATTTAAATGATTTCATTTCCAAGTTTGGATGCCTTTTAACATTCAAGATTCAGAGTTAGAAACTCTCACAATGTTTTACATCTGTATTTATTTATAGGACACTTTTTAGCAGCATATCAAGGTATATATCACAGAAAATTGACATAGTCACTCTCTTTTAAATCATCGATTCATTTTCAACCTCCAAATTATCTGACAAAAATTAGATGCCAGTTTACAAAAAAATATATTGCTGAAAAACTATAGAATACTTAGCTACAAACTGTTGACTATGAAGGTGTCAGAAAGTACCAGTCAGGAGAAGGAGTATCAAACAATTTCCCAGGCATAAAACATACCAAGGAGCACAATGGAGGAAATATGGCACAACAGCAACATTACCAAAAACTAGACATCCATCGAAGATTAATGACAAAGTAGGCTTCCAAGAGGAGTACAGAAACACTAAAGGAGCTGTGGGAATTTCTGGCAAGTACTGGCTGCATTAAACATGTGACGACAATCTTCCATGTTTTTCATATTTTTGGGCCAATTCTTAAAAAAAAAAAAAAAAAATGTATTCCTTCCAAAAGAACATCTGAAGTCTCTCGAAACTGGTATCTTTTATGTAAAGTCTGAACATTCTGCTCCCTTCTCTACAAGGTGTTCTTTCTGTGGAGTTTTATTGTTTTAAATAAACAAGATAAGACAAAAACTAAACTATGTTTCAAAGTCAAAAGTCTCATTTTCGTGTTTACTAATCTGTCTGAAAATAATTTTTCACCTGCTAGATGACCTGCTTTTGCCTGCTAACAGGTATTAGAACCAAATGAATGGACAAAGCAGTAAAAGACAGGGGAAGTATTTTAGTAACCAAATTTCCTCAAGTACAACTTGAATGGGAGCGAAAATTAAAGAAAATAAACACAATAGACCATATTCTGACCATAGACCATAGATATATTCTGGATCAATAGAAAAACCCGTCTGACAAAGTCATTTCAAAACTACGGCTAACCACATGAGGTGAAGGCCGACTTCCAGAACACTCAGACCATTTCTGTGCCTCAACAGAGGGGGTTAGTAGGAGCATCTGACTAACAGCCGGGGTCTCTGTGGTGTCATCAGAGCTCAAATTAGGGGTTTCGGGTTGCATGTAAATCCAAAATGTCTCTCTGATCCTAGACCTAAGGGGCTGGCAGGACAGTTGGACAGGTGGGTGAGGGAGGTGGGGGTTAGAATGCAGAGTGACCCTCTGTTCCCCCAACCAGGGGTCAAGTTGAGTCACCCAACATGCATGTGTGTGCCTAGGGAAGTTGAGCCATCGGTCTGTTTGTTCTGGGACTTGTGGGGGTTGGGGTGATCAGGGGTGGAACAATTCTGCACCTTTAAATAGCAGTGGTGAGGCGAAATCCCCCTTACCCCCCTCCCCCCACCACCACCACCGCAGGCAGATGGAAATAGACGTAAAGGCTCAGAAGCTATTGTGGGACGAGCCTCTATGCGGCTCGTCCCACTAAGTGATCAAAGATCTGTGATCACTTTCCACAGTGGATATTTACTCAGATTTTTATGACTGTGGTATGTTGCTGCAGGGGAGAGTGAGGTCTGCTTAAACGATTTAATAACATGTTCAATAGAACCGGAGGAAACATGAAGTCGACTGCGTGTGGTTATAGTTGAAAAACCTTTGAATCACATTCATATTCTTCTTTGTTGACTAAAGAGATAGTAATATTTTAAACATGGTTATTTTCATGGATCATCTTCTCAAAAAAAGCATGCTCTGTGAACAAAATTCTGAGCTCAGACTTTCATTAAACTCCTGTCAATGACAACCCGTATTAATGAGTATCTAAAATAATAATACTTTATTCTACATGCATGAATTTAGTCCAATCTGAATTGTTGCCATGACCTTCCCCAGCATAGAAGTTACTGTTCAGCTCACATCCCAGTCTGATGCAACATGTGCTTCTACTAAATGATCCTCCAAGACGCAGTTACCCAACATTGCAGTACCTCGATGCCACTGCGATGCATGATCATCGTTTAGTTTTGTTTGCATTCTTACAGAGAGCTAATCAAACTTGTATCTAATCAAACTTTTTGTTAAATTTAGCAAGTGTGTAACTGTTTTTATTAAAGTGAGTCTAACAAACTCAAACAACACTTCTTGTCAATTCCTGCCAAAACAAGCACGCCAAAGCACTTTTACGAAAGAATGAGCGATACCAGTAAATCTAATACACGAAGCTCAGAGGAAACAGGAAGCTCATTTATAACAGCTAAATCATAAACCGCTTCAGCATCTGATGATTCACAGCTTGGCGAATTTCATTCCATCATGATGTTAGAAAATACAAAATAGGGACATTTTTAAAAAATGTAACAGATAAAATATGCTACAATAGGGTCCACAATGGTTTGATATTTACGCCAATCTTTTAGAAAGACAATGTAAATGTCTTAAATACGACTGTAGAGCGAGACATGTCTGTGTTGATTGGTCCGTAGGTTTCAGGATTCAGGACCCTGACCCAAACACAACAGGTTTCCAATTTTCTGCCACAGGCCACCAGATTTTAAAGATTTAATGATGTCATAATTTTTAAACAACTCTTCCACTGTCTTTGTAAGAGAAACATGCCCACAGCATCACAGATCCTCCACCATGCTTAACAGTCCCAGTAAGGTACTTTTCCATTCCATCCTTCTTTGTTTCACATCAGGAATGTTTCCTTCAGCCTTGTCTGATCTGACCAAAGCATTTAGTCTCTGTGAAACCCTTAACAACATGTAGCAAGCTTTCCACATGTATATCTTTAACAGTAGGACGCAAGAGGCTATTTCCTGATAAACTTCCTAAAGAAATTAACGGCAGACAGATTGGTGACCCTTTAAAGAGTCTGTGCTGGACCCCTTTAGGAGTGAGCATAAGGTCCCTTCCTGTAATTCTGTCATGGTTCCAGTCCATTTAAGCTTTGCTCTGAATGTATAGGGAATTTTCAGGCAAGCATCTATTTTTCTATAGAAAATGCATCCATTTTATCACAAGTGAAGCAAAACAAATATCTGTTTTACTTGCATACCATGTTCTGAGCAAAGGGTGTACGTCACATCATGTTTATAACCAATGGATTCAAATATTTTGATCAACTTTAAAAGCCCACAGTACACCTTCAAAGTCTATGGGAAATCTGTAATTTAATACTATGAGCAGAAAGTGAAGGATTGGTTTTACAAACCTCAACTTGAAACTCTGTAACTCCACTTCATTCATCTTCATCTAAAGCTGGGCTTTTCAATGAATGCAGCACATTTGGCAGCTTTGGAAAGATCTGTAACATCTGTTTAACACGTTAAGCGGATAACGGATTACAAACTTTCAGAATGTCAAAAACATGTTCGCCATTTAGAGCTTGAATCATTGACTCCTGGCTCTTTGCCGGTGAAAAAGAGTAATAAAAAGTGGTGTTTAAGGTTTAGGTGAAAGTGGTTGATACCATAGAGCCATTGGATTATTGGCTATGATTAATGAGTCAGACTTGCTCCAACAGTAGTACATTGTTTCATCTACCCTGGAGACATGTAAAGGCATTAAGCTTTAAACAAAGCAGGAAACTGAAATTCAGGGACTATTAACCCCGTTATTTCCATTTGTGCCGTTTTTGTACACACACATTTTTTGTTCTTTGGCACTAAAGAGTTTGCATCAACTTTTAGAAAAAAAAAATACAGAAACATCTGAAAAGTTAACGGTGCAATCACCCTCACAAGGAAGAACATTTTGCTGCATTCATGTAATTTGTCGCAGTGAAAGATTTCAACCTCTTTCAAATAAGACGCTCGACTTCTTTTGTTTTCAGGAATTTGGACAAATCTGAACATGATCCAGTCGCTGCCAACTGGATCATGTTCAGATTTGGACAACATGTTCGTGATGAGGACAACTGCGCGTGTCCTCATCACGGTAGAGTCTTTTTGTAATGTAAGGCACGACAAACGATGCCATCAGGTATGCATTGGATAATGAAGGCTTGACTAAAAAGATCAGAACAGAAAAGGCTCGTCTTGTGTTAACCAATGACTTTGGTTTGTTCTAAAATGATTTCATTTCCACAGCAACTCTTTTTCTCTTGGCCTTCTTGAAAACATAATTGTTAGTACTCCATGAATATTGCTGGTAAACATAAAAGCCTCTGCTGCGTTTTACTTATCGTCATGAACACTATACCAATACAAGCACACAGTCAAAATGGTTGAAAAGAGGAAATTAAATGTTACAAGCAATACATAGATCATGGCTTATCTTACATAAAGACATAAGCCACCCATTAACCACTCCACAAGCCACTAATCTTAAGCATACATTGTAAAAATTGCATGTAATCATCATAGCATGACGCTTCATTTATGCAACCTTAGGAGATAAGTCACATGAATGTAAAGGTGTTTTGTTTTTCTAGACAAATTACATGACTAATTCCTCAAATAACTGCTGATCTTTTGAACAAAAAAAATACCCCTTTGTTTTTTGTTTTTTTTTTTTTTTTTTTAAAGAGGCCATCATCAATAAATGAAACATTTCTAAACAGGATTTGTAGCCCCACACATCCATTGTCTTCTTTTTATCAGAAATCGGGTTGTGAGGGCAACAGGTTCAGGAGGGAATCCCAGACTCTTGCTCTCTTTCACCTGGATAATATATCCCATTTGGCTTGTGATCCCCAGAATGAGCTGGAGTTTCTCACTGGAGAGAAGGGATTTTGTAGTTTTTGATAAATTGTTAGTTATTGTCCCGTTGATTAATAACCCTTTAAATATAACCCTAAAAAAATAAAAGGGTTGAAAAACTTTCTATATGTTTGTGTGACACTGTTAATCTTGTGTTATGCTGCCAAAACAAAAACAAAAAATAGACAAACAGGAAACGGTGAGGTGAGGTCATGACTAATTATCTCAGATTCAATTCCAGGAAGCGACTCCAGCTTCCTGCTTGTTTTTTTTTTTTTTTTTTCCCCCAGCGTCAGGAAGTACGGTGGCCATTGTTACGTCGACTCAGAACCGCTTATTTAAAAAATGCAACATTTTGAAGAATGACCACACAGAGGTGAAAGTGACCAAACATCACTTGTCTGTTTACGCAGCAACATGAGGCCGGCTGGATTTATCAGCCATCACTGTCCTGTACTCAGGACTTTACTTGTGAGTCACCAAGCACAAGAATAGACACAATTCTGTCATTTAACAAGCAGAGTGGTCACAAATTCTCCTTAAACTTCAACCTTATTTGTCTGTCACGTTTTCCTACTGATGATTGTTCCATAAATACAGACCCCTGATACATTTGTCATGTCTAACTATAAACCTAAATGTATTTTATTCACGTTGTATGTTATGGACCAGCACAAATTAGCACATAGTTGCTGGCTGGGAGAAAAGTTATTCATATATAGTTTTCAGAATATTTTTTTCATTGTACTTCCGTTTGCTGTAATCCAGTTGACCGAGCGATTCCGCCACATGAACATGCGATTGTTCAGAGTTGTATCTGAACCATTGCATTTTAAATAAACTGTATGTTTAGAGTCGTTATCCTAGTGTCCAGCATATTTTGCAAATAACCAAAAATGTTCTATTTTGGTCTCCTTTGACCAAAACACCTTTTTTTTTCCTCCAATATTGATTCATAGCGCAGTCCTCCCTTAAACTTATCCCTGATCTTATCCCTCTGGAGTACAAGATGTTTCCTGGAATAATTTTGCAACTCTCCAAAGAGATATGATCAACCTTTCCCTGAGTAACTGAATAACCAAAATAAGTTTTTTTTTTTTTTTTTTTTTTTTTTTTGTATTTCCTTGGAAAAGTGTGGTTCTAGATAAACTGAAGTGCACAGGACATGTTGATCCATGCCTATCAACCATAGTGCTGAGAAGTAGCGTTTCAGGATTTGGTGTGGTGGTGAAGGTAAAAACAACAGCTAGTTTACTGTCTAAATGCATGCTCACTTTTTAGAAAATATTCCAAACAGACTGCGTTGCCGTCAGCCGCCTATTTTTTATTTTTTTTTATTTTTAAAAAGACATTCAGTTTCAGTCAGTCTGGTCCGCTGTTGAAGTCAATCACATTTGATCCTCTGTACACTCATATACTTCTGCTGTGGTCTGTAAACAGGGAGTTTTGCATTCCACGCAGGAAAAGCGGCTGAAACATTAATAGGTGGGGCTCCTTCTGTCTCCTTCTCCACCCCCAGATTGATGTTAAGCTAATTCAGTAAACGCGTTAAGTTTTAATCTAAAAAGGTTTATTTTGATTCCAATGCTGTACTTTCCCGCATGCGTTTACTTCGGCTCCTTTATGGGAGGATAATTGTTCTGAAGTATGCGCGCAGCTCGCTCCGTCTCACGCCCGTACCTGCGTGGGGCCCCCAGGGCATGTTGCTCACTCACCAGCAGAGTTGATAAGTTGAGCGACGACATTGGATTCTTCACCATGGACTCCAGCTTCTTCAGCCGGCTTTCCACTCTGCTCTCCGCTCCCAGCATGATTACAGTCCACTTTGTCCAGTTCAAATGCCGTAAAAAAAATGCTAAAAGACAAACTAAAATAAAACACCTGCAGTTTCTACCAGTGGTGGAGGCGCACGCCGATCCGTGGCTCAGCTTCTCATATCATTGCTCCTCTGTACACAAGGGCTTGAGTTGTCAGGTTAATTATTCATCCACAGAAAATAAAACCTCCCGACTTCTTTTCTCTCATTTATAAAACATTAAGCGATTTATAAAAAAGAGAGAGAGAGAATCCCGACGTCTTGAAGTTCAGAGATGGGATCTTTAGTCACAGATGCGCCCCGTCAGCGTCACAAACCAGGTAGTTGCAATAAAATCGCACAGCACCGCAGGGGGGTGGGGGGTGTTCAACCTGTGTGACACGGTCGTCAATGGTTAACGAACAACCGTACAACTTCCGGTTATGGATTGTTTTACCAAAATAAAAGCAAACAAGAAAGAAACAAATATGCAAAGTGTTTGTATTGGCTAATTGTGTATTGCTATTTATATTTTTTTCAGAGCAATGTTGCTAATCTTTGAGTTCAAGAAGCCGCTGCAGAGGGCTAAATATTTTTGGACATAAAAGTGCTGTTTAAATAAAAACTGACTGACACAAATTGAAATATCCTTATTAATTAAATGCTAAAACAACTTAACATGTGGTGTTTGTAACATGTTACTTGCATCATAAAGGGTGGTTGGTTTGAATCCCAGCCTGAGTCTTTTTGCATGGCGTTTTCATGTTCTTCCTGTGCACACATGGGTTCTCTCAAGGTACTCTGGCTTCTTTGTTGAGTCCAGAAACACAACTGTCAGATTAAATGATTAGCCTGAACACCAAACATTAGTCTAAAGTGCCCTTATATGTGAATGCATATATGTCCCCTCTCTCCGTGTTGCCCTGTAACCTGTCCAGGTCAACCCTAAAGAGGAGGGTACAGACAATGCAGGACAAATAAATAAATGTTGAAAAACAAAATCCTTTTATTTTGAAAAATTTCTTTACATCCGGTTCTCCCGTGGAGGGGATTGGTAACTTGCTGCAAAGGACTCTTAACATGTCGTCGACTTCCTTCAATATTCCTTGCTTTTAACTTTTTGACTTCACACCTGACATAAAGCTTGTCGGTCTATCTATCACTTGTCTCTCTATGGTGCTGATAATAATAAGAGGAAAGAAAGTTGTTGTTTTTTTTTGCTACTGAAATTAGCCGAGATTCCTGGTGTCTTATCTCATCCATCGGTTTTACAGTCACACCGCATAGGCAGGAGCAACTTTCAGTATTTTAGGAATGTTGACTCGCTGCCTTTCAGACACGTTGGCACTAAGAATAGATATTTACAGGGTCCAAAGTGCGTCAGTGTCACAATATAGTTATTTATTTTATGCGCGTGTTTGATGATTTCATAATGTAAATTGTAGAACTTCAAACGGCACCAGAATTGAAAAAAAAAAAATTGTCAAAAAAAAGAGGAAGAAAAGAAAAAAACAATATCATAAACGTGTCTTTGCTCATAGAATAACATTTATTTATTTTTATTTTTACAAAGAGATCTCAATCAAGGATCTTGGATATATAATATTTATTCAATACAAATAATCTGACCATTTCATTCCAGACTGAAGGCTAAATCAAGTGGAGATCAGACAGTACCTATTGGCCAGGCTGCAAAAGCAACAAACTTTTGTCTTCTTGTCAAATTCCAATAATTAATAAAAGGAAGTAAATGAATAATGACATTTGTGGTTGTAAATAATTTGGCTTGTGCTACTAAATTGGGTACAAGGTTGTTGACAGTGCAGCTGTTTTTCAGGAGTGATGTCACCACTGACTCACAGAGACTGTTGACAGAGTTTCCTTACTGGCAGAGGATGAATCCACCATTATGGCATGACCTGCAGAAACTAGGTGACCCAGAATTAACAGAACAAAAGAAAAGTGCTGCAACTGCATGAGTAAGCACACCCTGAATTTCAGAATTGAAGCTCACAAAGTCTTTGGGGCCAACTGTCACGTCAGCCTCCATTTTTTTTTCTTTTTCAGTTTTGAGGTGTTTTTCTTCCAATGATGTTTGACCTGTAATCAGCTTCATTAGCTCTGCTTCAGAAAGAATCCGCACACCAGGACTCTTCCACCACTATGTTTCACTGAATGAATGGTGAGTTCAAACTAACAGGTAGTGTATTTTTGTCAACCGTATTTTACTTGCAAATTAATTTAACGTATTCCTTCCACTTTTTGCAATTGACATTTTTGCAAAATTGGCAAAAATGTCAATTTCTACAAGTACAAAGCTGGTAGAGACTTGTTCCAAAAGACTTACAGCAGCAGTTGCAACAAAATGTGGTTATTTTCCTCTCAATCACATACAAGCATAAGGAAGTACACCAGATCTGTGCTTGTGTGACAAAATATGGAGGAGCTCGAAGGGAGTGAATTGTCCAATGTATCTCATGAGTAAAGAGAACCTTGATGGCAGTATTTAGTATCAAAGAGAAAATAATAGCAAAATGTCTGGATTTGGCATCTGATATCAGTAAAATAGCAACGAGTGAATTTTTTATAACTAATGACTTTATGCAAACTGCATAAGGGACTCTATGTAATCAGGTGCAAAGTTTAAAAAAGGCAAACACTGCCCTCTAGTGGGCATTTATCATAATAATAACGTGAAAGGGCACAAAATTGTTTCGGCACTCACAAAATATATTCAAATAAAAATACAACAGAAAAAAAAATGCATCGAATGAAACTTTACCTATACTTCTTCCATAAGTTAATATAACATCAAACTGTACCTTTTAATTGTAAAAGTGAAGTGTTGACAAGCCTCAAAGCTATCTGTCTGAACGCAAGTGTCCTCATCAACCGTGGCAACTGTAATACTGATCACTGTTTGCTACAGCATTTGATGCTTTCGAGTGTAATACCTCATCTGGTAATATTACAAAGCTGATATTTCTTTACAGAATTGTCAGATAAGAGCAAAAAATATTGAAATCAAATACCCTGTCAGGAGACTGCAAGCATGCATGGCACCCAGTGCTATAAGTCATTCTGAGTTTGGAGATCAGAAGGGGAAATAGTGACCAATGTATACCATCTTTGTCTAGATGATCAGGAACCTTGGATTACCAAAGCTACAGTGCACTGGTGAGCGCATCCTCGTACATCCTTCGTAGTTTAGCTTTCTTCTGGAAATCTTCGGCCTGACTCTCCCAACACTTGGGAGAAACTTGCCTGCGGATAAAGTATTCATCTCACTAGATTTCTCTCCTTTCTCAGAAGAAGTGAGAAGGCTGGCAAATCTCAGGCAATCACTTGCAAGGGAATAAAAATCTCAGAACCGAGAGACTGTAGCATGTCTTGTATTTATGTTGGGCGGATAGGCGGAATAGAAAAGGCCATACTATATTCCTGGCTTTTGCTCAAAAAAATAGAAAGAGGAAGAAAAACCCTGCTCCTGAAGTTTGAGCCCCGATCGGCCAGGTAACTCAAAACCTGGAGTGGGGAGTTAGCGTGGGATATGAGGAGAGAAACAATGTGGCTCTTTGTGCAAGCCGGGCAGAGAAAACAAACCGTTTCCCCTGGAAAGAGATCATGTTCAGGCTCCATCTGAGAAGACCACACAAGGCTGATCAGAGCGCTGTCTGCTGAGTGGAGTAAGGCGAGGAGGAGAGGAAGGAGGAGGAGGAGCGCATCTGGGCAGCCACACTAACTTGCGCGTATATAAGCGCTTGAGGGCAATGTCAGACAGGACGAGGATCTGAGGACCTTCCTTTCAAACTCTCAGTCAGCTCAATGCAACACACAACCCAGTGATACTTTTTGGTCCAAAGGAGAAAAAAAAAACAAAAAAAAAACGTGTGACTGAGTTGTGTGTTCTTCCACGTTGTTGATTTGTGATGACTCGGCCATCTGGACCGTTTCCTGGGTTGGCACCCTGCTGGTCTGACGGGCTGAGGGACAGGCAGGCAGGCGGGCAGGAGGGTGTTCATTCTGGTGTTGTCCACACAATGGCGTGGCGCTGAATCTGGGACTGCTGGGCGACGTCAAACAGGGAGTCTGTTCATTTGGATAGGACGATAGACGTTTTGAAAAACAGGAGAAAGAGGAAAAAGAGCAAAGAAATGTTAAATTTCATTAATGCCATATCTTAAAACAAGATCTACAGCTCTGGACGCTCATTCCCTAATCCACCCATTCCGCATAAACACTTCGAATGAGGCTTTTAGTCATGTCAACACTCAGATAACTGCTGCATAGGGTGCAATCAAACCAAAAACATCTGGTCTATTTTCTCTTTCGCACGCTTTAATTCAAACACACATATTAAAGTCAAACACACACATACATGTAAGGACCAAAGCAGGACTCTGTACTTGCTCTGTCCCATTGCGTTTTAGTTTCAAACGCTCAGTGAATACCCATGTGGTGGAATCAGGTTACATGGAGCTATAAAATATCCCAAATAAAGGCAAAGAAAAATGAGACGAAAAGGAAAAAAAGAAAAGAAAAAAAAAAAAAAACTGGCTTTCTCCTGAGGTAAAATCCTCCAGTCGGCTGCTGACTTTGTCAGAGTGGGTGTTTGTTTAAAAAGAATTTTTACAGTTGGGACAATAGAGCAGCTCAGCTCAGAGGACAGAGGTGGCAAACTAAAGTCATCCAAAGACAGCAGCCGGATCCTGTTACAGACAACGAAAGAGCATAAGTCTGTTTGAACGACATAACTAAAGCATTGTTATTTCAAATATAATAGTTAGCATACAACGTCCTGTTAAAGTATTTATATACTTTGAACTTTTCCACATTTGGTCACACTATAACCATAACCGTCAATGTCATTTATTGCAGTTTGGTGTAACAGATCAAAACAAAGTGGTGGATAATTTTCAAATGTAAGGGGAAATAATGCCAAATGAAATGTATTTTCTTCCAGAATTTCCTTGTAGTAAGCTTCACCCATCAACTCTGATCAGCTTCATTCTCCCTGCGGAAGGAAAAGCCTCCCCGCAGCAGGATGCTGCCACCACCATGGATCATTGTGGGAATGGTGTTTGGAGTGATGTGCAGAGTTAGTTTTCCTCTTCATACAATGTTTTGCATGTAAGCCAAAAAGGGTTAGCGATGTTCCATCCCCACAGCATGCTGTTGCCACACCAATAATTGAATATGGTAATTACTGTATGCATTGCTAGTTGTCAACCTTATTTTTATTTGTACAAAAATTGAAAACCATGCATTGCTTTTTTTCTTTAATTTTTTTAATTATAATTTTGCATTGGTCCACCAATATAATGAAGTTTGTAGCTGAAAGGAGTAGGAATACCTTTGCAAGACAGTGATTTGGTAAAAATGCAAAAGGAAACTAATTTAGTGAACAATTTTCTGCTACACAGTCAGTCAAACATCTGCAATCCAAGATACAGATTTAGATAAATTGTTCAATCTCTATTTAGCAGCTGTCAGATTTAAACGTAATCACTAGTGTGACCCCCTGGCTTTTGGAAAGGGATACAAAGTGAAAAACAGGCGGGTTGAAATCTAAGCCATCTCTGTAATATCAGTGGATTAATCTCAGCACATACAGTAAATCATAAACATGATCTTGTTATGGTAAGATACCACGAGTGAGGATGATGGGTAATGTTACTGCCATTTGGACTACAAGGCGAGTGAAATCAAGAAGGGCTTTTGATTGGTCCAAAAGAGAGAAAGCTCCCCTGCTGCATTCTAACAAAACAATGTCAGAACGATATCGGTGTCACTTCATAGTTTACGGTTAAAGGGACAGTTCTAGACTGTTGAAGGGAGGTTTTGTTGAGGGTAAAGCAGTAGCTTTTATCCAGACAATGGAAGTTTGCTGTCTGAGTAGAGCCAAGATCAAAATGATCCTCAACCAGTAAAAGCAACTCCAAAAATCAAATATGTCACTGTGGTATTTGCAAATGCAGTTTTATAACTCTCTGAACCATAATCCCTGAGCATTGAGAAGTTACTTACACTGAGGTCAATGCTTATTTACATGATTAGATCTAAGATCTAATGCCAATCATTTCTCTGACAGTTGCTCTCACCCAAAAACACTGCAATGACAAGATATTCCCTTGTCATTGCATGGAGGATCACTGGTTCCGCTGTGGCTTCAGTTTTTATTTCCCATCCACATTTTGTGTAAGCAACTACTGCAAATATGACAACGGCTTAAAAGTCCATAAAATCATGTTCACACAAAACTTTAAGATTAGAGTTGTATCAGAAGGCTGCCATCACTTTAATCTGTCACTTAATGTTATCTTCAGCTGTCAAGACCAGCGATGGATTTATGCTAAATAAAGATGCGAAGAGTTATCTATCAAATAGAGAGCTATATTTTAACTAAGCCACACTTCAAATATAATATAATATTCTGAAATAAGTGTGACTTATTTCAAAAACTGCTTTGGGTAAGCAGTTGCAATGAACTCATAACATTTTGATAGGTTGCCAACTGGTCCTGATGAGGGCATGGCCTTGTTTAATTAAAAACCAGAATATTGTCTGTCGATATTAAAAACAGACTAATATTCACCAGCAAATCCAAGCCTATAATGCAGGCAGTCATGCAAACAAAGCATTGTGACTGTCAGGTTGTGGTGAAGTGATTGCCTTTCAAAGTCACTCTCACTGCTTCGGTCCTCCTTCTCCTCTCCCTGCTGTAACCTTAGCCCACATAAAGGTGCCAGGTTACCGGGATTCTCTCTGGTTGGCGCCATACTGTTTAGTGACCATGTGCACACTGTGAGACCAGTGATTAATCTTGCACCGTGCATGTGTGAATCTCCATACAAATACCTTTTTACACTTTACATTGTTACTAAACCATGACTGGAAATATGGAGCAGTTAACAAGCGATGCCGTTCATTGCGCAAAATTTTCCTGAACTGGCTCTGACCCTGTGATCAACACGTCAAATGCTAGAAAATAAATTTTTAGTCTCTATTAATTGAGTGGATTTAAACTATGAACTCGTAGCACATTCAGGTTGTGAATGCATCAGCCAAGAGCATAAACTTTGAGTTTAATATAAACCAGATAAATGTTAGTGTTAATGACATGCGTTGATGTACAAACTGGGACAAGAACCCTCTTCATTTTTCCATTTTCCATGTAACTGTACAGTTAGTGGGCCGAGTCATAATACCACAAAGATATGAATAGATGTTTAAAGTAATAATTTCTATATGTTCCACATCATATTCTAGTAAAGTTACTCACCTTGATTCTCTATTTATTCTGATCTCGGATCCTCAGGCATCGCCTCTTCAGGGCTGGCTCCATCTCCACTGCATTGGGCATGTTGGCAGGACTCCGTAAGCTACCCTTGTCCCTGAGTTTGGGCAAGAGTAATGGGGATGTGGTCCCACCTGTCTTTGGTGCTGTGGGCAGGGCATAAGCGTGGTCCTCATCTGGAACGTGGGAATCCTCCCCTGCATCCCCACTGGTTGTTAAGGGTCCTTCTAACTGACCAACTGGACCCTCGACTAGCACTGGGCTAACAACAGAACACTTGTTTTCTTTGATAGCTTCAAGTTCATTGAGTGAAGAATCTTGGGGTGTCACTGGTATTCTTTGGGATAAGGAAGAGTCCAAACTCGTGGGTGTGGATGATGTACCATTTTGAGGATGGCTCTGAGTAGAGGGCTTGACATTGTATGAATGGCTGCTCTCCATGGGACTGGATGGGCTGTTAGAAGGTGGAGTGAGGGAATCCGATTGCTGGAAGTCATTTGAAGGTGACGTTGGCAGAGTAATGTTCGGTCTGATGATATTGTGGAACCCTGGTCTGTTAAACTGGCCAGGTCCTGATTCTCCCAGTGTTGCCAGATCCACCATCCCATTGCCACTGGGCTCTAACTTCACTTGGGTCCTCTGGAGAACCCTTTGGATGACTTGTCGCTCTGTCTGCTGATGTATAGTTTTATAGTCTGTCAGTCCCTCAGAGATTTTGGTTGGGCAGGACAATTCATTACATTGTGCTCTAGGGGAGAGTGGTTTAGTTTGAGGTGTGGCTAATGGGGACAAAAATTGCCTTTCTGATTTAACCCAATCTATGTCCTTCAGGTTGGGTTCATTTGTTGAAGTGAAGGTTTGAGAAAAGTTCCCCCCCAGTTTGTTTGCCTCCACTCTACTAGCGTCTTCAGGGCTATCTGGAGAAACAGACCTAGTAGTCCTGGATCTAGCCCTCTCTACTCCTTCTGGTACAGGCTGGATAACTCCACCATGATTTGGCATTTCAAGGGCTGTTTTAGGAGGGACTGGAATTGGAATTGGAATAGGTATGGGGACAGGTAAGGGAACAATAATAGGATAAGGAACCAGGACTGTGGGTTGGGGTAAAAGAGGACTAAAAGAGGGGATACCATAGTTCATTATTGGAGGCACTGGGACAGGTCCTCTTGGCATTAGGTTTAGAGGAGGTGAGTGTAAGCCAGGGAAATAGGCACCAGGAAAAGGGTGCACAAGTCCTGGGGGATTCATTGAAGAAGAGGTAGGGGGCTGCAAAAGAGGAGAGTGAGGTGGTCTGTGGATAGGGCTGGAAGGAGGGCCTGCATGTCTGGGAGGATTGGCCAGGGGACTCTTTAGACCCTGAGCATGAAGCGGGGGCCTGATGAAGGGTATGGGGATTTGAGGTAATGGCTTTTGATCCAGAGGTGGGCGAGGAGGAGGTGGAGGAGGAAGAGGAGCTGGATGAGGTGTGACATCCATAGTAGATATGGATGGCTGAATGGATCTCTCCAGGTTCTTAAGCCCTGAAACAGAGACCCTTGAAGAGGATGAAGAAGATGATGCTTCTGAGGATGACAAAGACGTTGATTCCACCGGTCCATGAATTAGGACTGATCCTTTGGGAGAGAGATTTCGATTGCGTGCATCCCCCGTACTGATGGTGCTGCTGTTCCAAGACTCAGGAGTAAGTAGCTTCTGCCCCGGTATGTTGCCATCCACTCTCCCATCCTGGCTGCTTCTGTTTGGGCTGGAGCTGGTGCTGGTTAGGGCCGCACGAGCTTCTCGGTAGAAGACATCCATCTTGTACTGGTTGAGACATTTGATGCTGCAGAACTGAAGCCGTTCCTCACCAGATCCAAAGTCCAGGTACTCCTTTGTGTGACGAACATGCTTGCACCAGTCACAAACCTGTGGTACAGGCGAGAGAGACTGCGGGGGGTCAATGAAGGATCACATTCTTGCTTCAAACTTATTTAAACATACAAAAACAGGGAGGAAATGGGCTTTTCTGGTGTGTCTGGATGACAGATTTTATATCTATCAATAATTTCCCAAAAATAGTAAAGAAAACACTAATAATTTCCTCTTACTCTGACATTAGTGTTTATCTTTAACACTAATCTGGGTGAGTCCTCAGGCTGGGGGCGCTGAGGGGATGTCTCGACATGGAGGTCTTCATCTCTGGCCTAACAAGGAGAAACCACAAAGTGACAAACACACCACTAGAAGGAACACTAAAAGTATCTTCAAAGATTACACTGGAATTGTTGTGTGATAATCACATATCACTTGATGTTCCTCTTTACGAAGCATCAAGGTCAAAATACAAAGGTCAATAAAAAAGTAAAAATTTCACGCTACTTATTTTGGTGTTGATGAAGTGCTTTATTTTTTTTCCTTCCCGTGACAGAATTAATATAAGGAAATTCCTTCTGATTCATGTAAGACGATCTGCAGAGGGGATCTGAGTGCTCCCCCATCTCTGTGACCCAACGAGTCGTGTTGAGTTACGAAACATGAGGCAGCTGAAGGTATGGTATGCACTGAAAGTGGACACCTCGCCCCAGGCCTTCTGGCCTTCCTCTCAGACAAGCAGCAACAAGCCAGCAGAAGTGCTTTCCTCCCCTGCCACAAAAAAAAAAACAACTAGACAGCTTGTTGTGCACACTCTGCTCAGGTTTATTATGTGTCTCTCTGTTGTTTAAAAAAAAACAACAAGAAAGATGAAACACCACACATCGAAATGTCATCCTGAATACTTAAATATCAGGTGATCTTCTTGCAGTGAAAAGGGGAAAAAAAACATGGCTTTGTGCATCGGAGTGTTTCTCTACAGTTGCAGCTTTCCTGTCCTCCAGACCAAAGCCACTTAATGGCCGGCCCCTTTTGCATTAACTTGAAACTGATCCTACGTGTCCTGTGCAAAGTTTGACCTCCCTCCCACCACTCCTTAAATGGATCCTTTAAATAAACCAATCACTTCTGACCTTTAAAGATTGAAAGAATTTGTTGTTGAAAGTCTTTGAACCTGCAAGAAGACATATGATGCTTAAATTCACTCAGCCACAGATGAATGTGTTTGTGTAGGCACCTGACTGTTTCTGGTTATGGTATGCACGCATTTAATTCATTAATCATCACAGGTTAATTGTTGTACTCCATCACCAACCTTGTTGCGCTTGAAGTAGGCCCGTCTACAGGCGGCAAAACACTTCTCACTGCAGAAGCTCTTGAGCTCTGAGCCCATACATAGCGAGTAGCGCTTTACTCCCTCCTTCTGGCACCAAACGCAGACTATTTGCACGTTCTGTACATCTTCCACTGCAGAGGGATGGAAAAAAGCAAAGAAAGCAGGGTAATCAGAGATATTTTTTGCATAATTCTGCGTAAAAATCGCATGCATCGCTTCAAATCTGCGCAGGTGGAAAAACGAAAACAATTTCCTCAGAGTTTATTAAACAGCTAAACAAGTTAGACAAGGAGTAGAATCTCAAACCATTCACTTAAAACTGGATGTGTTCCAAAGCTTCCAGCCAGTGCATCCTGTAATAAATTAAATGAAGGCGTCTCAGGCTTGTATTTTATCAGAGTCCAGATATCCTGTTACATCTGCGATCACCTTATTGCTAGCTGGGGTTTAAGCAGGTTTGTTGTAGTGACGAACCACATGGACAGTGAAATTCAGCATTATTTTCATGTCACCATGAAAAGTGAAGATGATAACTCATATATCTGCGTAGTGAAAAAGCATGTAGGGAACGGAAAGAAATATTTTTCTCTCATAGACCCTTTCAAATTAAAATCCAGTTTTGCCTCATGTGTTTCTTTAACGGGTAAATTGGTAGTCGCAAGAAAAGTTCTCCACAAGAACGTTACTAGTCCACATTTATAATAACAAAAATTATATTGATTTAGGTAATAAAATTTACTTCTAATCTCTCTAGAGACAATGACTGGAATTACTACTTATTAGTCTCTGACCTGTGATTAGCCTCTCCTAAACACAAAACCCCGATCTTTTACAGGTCAGTGAAGGCACCATGCTCAAGCGGTACCAATTCATGCTTACAACACCCTTCAGTGTGTCCAGGCGTCCTGCGACAGCTCAGTTCGTACCTTCACTGGGGATGTTTCATCAAATTAGGGAAGCGAAAACTGACACAGCGTTGACTGCAGTAGATTACAGGCAGACTGTGTTACAGCTATCTTGTTGAATTTTCAGATCCTGTTTGGTAACATAGCAGAATTTTATCTGCAAATTTGCAAACTCCTTCAGATTACAAGCAAATACAAAAAAAAAAAAAAAAAAAAAA